>NW_022437004.1:10176057-10374905 GCF_009761245.1 Sapajus apella
ATTTTGAAATTACACACTTTATTTAGAAAATATATATTTGTTTTAATTTGGAAAGAGCTGAATATAAGGATCATGATTTTAAAAGATCAGCATATGTAGGTGACATGAAAGTTCACAGCAACTGTTTTCACAAATCACCTTAACACACCGGATTCACAGATAAAGGTAAGCCTCTCTTTGGTTCATAAGGTGTTGTCCTGGAAACCATTTTGATGCAGTCGACAATAGGGCAGACACTGAGACACAGAGTACAGCCTGTACAAGTGTCAGCAATGGTGGGCAGGTGGGTTTCAGGATCAAACCGTATAGCCTGCAAACAGAAATAGAGGGTATTGATGTCACTGACCACAAAGGTCAAGAATGTCCCCATTTTAGCATGAACATTTTTCTCCACTGCAGTGGAGCTGCACTTCGAGACAAGTACGTCCAGCTCTGTGGTGCAACTATAGCAACAGTTGAGCTGACGGAGGAGGAAAAAAAGAGAGAGAAAAGAAATCCTTTTAAATTAAAAACACAATGTTTAAAATTCCTTAGGGGTATTTTTCTTCATTGTGTGAGGAAAATATGTCATAACTTAGTAACTCTCCAATTTTCTTTGTTCTGAGCAGAGCTCGGGTCTTTCCAGTTCCACCAGGTTGGGGCGTTTTCTACCTGTGGATTTTGGGAGACTTTCACACATTCTCCTTTTCCTCCTCACACTCCTAGTTCTTGACAGTAGAAAGGTGTTACTGTCAGATTCTCAGGCAATGAATACATTTGTTTGGATTTCAAATAATGCATGTAGTTTTTAGAAGAAAGCAGTAGAAAAAAAATTAGCTTAACAGCCAGCTTTGAGTTTTGGAGATTTCCAAGCTGACTCTAGTCACTGTCCACCATGAAGGGGAACAAGCACTGAATGGAGAGCCAGGACAACTGGTGTCCTGTCCTGGCCGTTACTGAGCCAAGAGAACCATAGCCAGGCCTCCGGCTCTGAAACTAGGATTTTTCAGAAATTTTATAATTTTTCTTCCCCCGGTCTTCCTTTATTCCTCCTCCCCTCTCCCCCCTCCCCTCCCTTCCTCTTCCCTTCCCCTCTCCTCTCCTCCCCTTCCCTTCCCTCCCTCCTTCTCTGAAACTGCTTCAGGTTTTAACAGATTTTACAATTTTCCTTCCCCCTGTCTTCTTCTGTTTCTTTCCCTCCTTCCTTCCTCCCTCTCTCCTTCCTTCCGTTCCCCCTTCCTTCCTTCTTGCCTGCCTGCCTCCCTCCTTCCTCTCTTCCTCCCTCTTTCTTTCCATGATGCAATGTAGAATAAGCAATTAAAAATACCTAGTTTGAATTTAGAATTGAGATTTTTTTTGAGGATTGAAGAAGATATGATGATTATTTTCCCATTAAAGAGAAACATTTCAATAGTGAAAATGACATGTAAGACCTAGCAGAAGTTACAGGATTTCTATCTAAGAGGGATTTCAGGGCAGCTATTGTAGGGGTAGATCATCGTGTCAGAGGGATTTAGGAAACTTGCCTGGCAATCTCACTTGAAAAATAAATACAGTAGTTTTACTCAGACTGTATACTAATTTGAAGTGACTAAGTCAGAGCTGAGGAAATTATAAGGGACATTAAGTGTCTCCCCACCCCCAAAGTACCCCTTGAGGCCAGGCCTGCAAATCTTACATTTATAGGTAATTCAAGATTCTGATTTTTTTCCTGTCTCATACCAATGTTATAATCCAAATATATATATATATATGTATATTTGTATATACATATATATATATTTGCTGTTTAAAAAATTCCCTCCCCCAGATGAAGCTACATGTAACCATATTTTTATCTCTTTTATGCACATATAAATGAAAATAATATTTTCAGAGAGTAAATCATGACAGTTTCTTAATTTTTTTTTTTTTTTTTTTTTTTAAGACGGAGTCTTGCTCTGTCGCCAGGCTGGAGTGCAATGGCGCAATCTCTGCTCACTGCAACCTTCGCCTCCTGGGTTCAAGCGATTCTTCCGCCTCAGCCTTCCGAGTAGCTGAGATTATAGGCGTACACCACCACACCCGGCTAATTTTTGTATTTTTAGTAGAGACAGGGTTTCACCATGTTGGCCAGGGTCGTCTCTATCTCTTGACCTCGTGATCCGCCCGCCCACAGTGCTGGGATTACAGGCGTGAGCCACCGCGCCTGGCTCTTAATTTTTTTAAAAGTCTGGTCTTTAAGGAAATAAACATATATTTCAACAAGATCTATAGCTATAGCAAGTCATGAGAATATCTGTCCACACAAATTGGTGCTATGTTCTGTAAAACAACATTTCAAGTTGCTGTTTGGATGAATAAAAACGATTTCTCTTCCTTATGTACCCTTTTATATAAATGGAAACTCAATGAAGTAACTGATAAAAATTAATACTAATGCTTAGAAATATACTTTGAAAATCTGCAAACATATTCACAAACATATTTACATTCATTTAAAAATTTTGATTTTCTGTTTTTATCTTCTGAGACAGAAGAATCAAAGGACTATCTAGGTCTTTTAAAATGCATAATTGTGATTTTCATTCTCATTACTGAGGATATTTTTGCTGAAGTTGTACCAAGTCTAGAATTCCACGATGGGAGCCATAAGTTCTAAGATTTAAGATATTAGAGAGCTGATGCTATGATAGTTACAGGATTTCTTGATCTATCACTGATTGTTAATTGGAAAGATGACATGAAAGAAATGTGATATGATTAGTATTTAAAAATAACTGTTAAGACAACTTTTAGCTAGAAAAAAGTGATAAATTGAGTAAAAATTTGGTGTAAAACTGTAAAATTAGAAAGAAAAATTAATAGTTTTTAAAATTAAAATGTGATATGTCATAAGAATATGCAAAATCCCACCATGAGCAATATGGAATCTGCCCTTAGTTTGAATAAGGTACATAAACTTCTCTTTTTAAAAATGGGGACATTTTATTATGAATTTAGAACATTCCATTGATTATTTCTTAAAAATATCTTTTTTTTTACTTAATCACATTTTATTACAGCTTGAAAAATACAATAAAATAATATTGCATAATTTTTAGAAATTTTTAATAGTTTAGTAGCTTTCCAAAATTTTAAAATTTCCTTTCTCCAAACTCTGTATCATAAGGAATTCTCTTACTTTCACAATAAATCAGGCTTTTGACAAGAAACTTATGTGTAAAACTATTGTTGTGATCAGTTTTTCATTCATTTCTAAAATTCAACCAGTTGAAAGTCATAGTTGTGCTAAACTCTTTAAAAAATAGCAGGTTATAAATATATAGGAAGTAAATGAAGAAGCAAATTGAAAGTCAAAAAGAAATTCACAGAATGTCTTTTCAAGAGAATTGCTCACTGGAAAGAGTGAAATGCCCAATTTTTCTTTTGCCCCCACCCCTGTCCTGTGGTAGACTTTCTGCTGAGGGCTAAGGAACTGAAAAGTAGCTATAGCTCATTTCCTGAGGGAAAATACATCTCTTTGGCTTTTCCAGCTTCAGAGGAATTCCTAGGACCAACTTACACAACTAGTTGGTGGGAAAGTGCTTCTTTCTGACTGTAGTAAAAGCCTAATCAATACTGAATGGAAGAGAACTCCCTTTTGGTAGAAGGAATCATTCTTTCAGCATAATGGCAATACATGGTAGTTCTTTTCTCTTTCCTCTGTATTAAAGCATAATGCTTTCCTAGTATTCACAATTTTGTGTGCATATCTCTTTTCAGTTGGATTTCTCCCTCCAATGTTGTGGGTAATGAAATGATATAAAAATAATTCTGTACAGTTAATGCTGGCATAGTTAGTAAAAGTTACTACTTCCCTTTAAAAAAAAAAAAGACCATGCTACAAGGGTGACAGAAGGAGGTACTGTTGCAGAAGAGCAATATTTGGCACCACTGGTTTAAATTTCACACTTAGCAACAGAAGATGCTTTCTGCCACAAAAAACAGAAGAAACATGTCTCATAGCATTCTAATTCCAGCAGAATTCTTACCTGGTAGCCAGAATCATTACAGGTCATGTAGCATTTACCACAGTTGATACACATTTCTTCATCGATCACAGCCACAACATGCTCTACACTGCTCAATTCACCAAACGTTCCAAGGTATGGCAGTGCTTTTCCTATTACATCCTAAAAATAGTCACTGAATTACTCAGTATGCTCACTTTAAAACATTCTCATGTAATAATAACACTCAACACTTTCCTGTTTTTATACAATGTTGCATTATATTAACTTGGGAGACTTTCGATAGCATAATTCTCATAGATAAGCTTTTTATGATAATTATAGCTTAGATGTTTGTCTTCTGAAAGATGGGTAATAGGCATGCCTAGTTTAGAAATACAAGACCTAATTAACTACATTCAACAGGTTTTTGACTAGATAATTGAAAACAGGATTTCTGTGTAAAGAAAGAATCAATGACATCCGTTTGAGTTGTTGTGGCTTACTTTTTCTCATTTTTGGACCTTGAAGAACCAAAAGTAATCCATAGTGACAAAGGGCAATACACTATACTAGAAAACTTTGGATTGCTCAGAATGAGGGGAATACTAGTGTGAATGTTATGCATTTATATCACTGTATGTGGACTTTAGATTTTCTTTTAGAAAGTGCTTTGATAGCATACGCACCTGTCATGTCTTGAAGAGTATATGACATTATTTAAAAATTCCAATTTATGTTAATTAATTAGGTTGATCCAATAGTTAAGTCAGATGCTCTTTTACTTTTAAAGAACTAGAATTTTCTTCATTCATCATTGAAGATCTTTCATGTGGTTACACATTGCTTTGTTCTTCATACTAATTGGAAGTGTGCTTAATATGTGAAGCACAGACTATGTTTCATCAACAATAAAAAACACTTTGCTTCGTAAAACAAAACAAAAGAATGTAGCAATGTCAAATTAGCATGCTGTCAAGATTTTTGCTTTTGCTTTTAACTATTGAAATGAGAATCTTGTTTGAATTCAAGGTCCATGTTCAAGGAGGTTTGACTCTTACTTGAAACCATCTTTCCATATTCTCTCTGGTATTGCATTTTCTGCTCTTCTTTTAATAATCTTGTGTACCCTTCTTTACGTTTTTTTCCTATTTGATCTCTACATTACAGTATACTCATTATCATGGAATTTCAAACTGAGACAAAGTTTACATTTTTATACAGTTCCTTTCTTTGTGTATCTCCCAAGTGATAAGATGCTAGAAAACTTCCAATACTGTCTTCCCTATTTTCTTTTTAATGTGTTGAAGTTATAATTTCAACTACATTGCTGTCTATTTGTAGGTGGGCACTAGATATCCAAATCAATATCTCCATTCTGAAATGTTCTCATAAACTCAAGATCTACATTTATCAGCTGCATATTGAGCACTGTCATTAGAGATTGGTACTGCAAATTCATTACTCACTGAACTTATCATCAACACAAACTGGATCTTTCTTTGTATTTCTTTAGTTTTGTGGATGGCATTTAAGATTTTTCCAATCATGGGGTCTTGGAATTTCATAGTAAATGTTTCACTACATAACTTTCTCCAATATCTCCTATCTGTTGCCTAGTTTAGTTTCTGGTTCTGCAATATCTTTTGAATCCTTTACATGTTTACTGCCATCTTCAAGTGTTATTAATTAATTTCTCATTATTTTTAATGCAACTGTAAGGAACTACTTCATAAGTTTCACCCTCACGTTCTTCCTTTCCCACTCTACCCTGTGCAATGCTGTCATCTTAATCTAGGATGTAAGACACAGACTAAATCTCTCACTACCTTATTCAAAAATCTGTTGAATTAGGCACAGGATTACCATGCTGGCATTTAAGGCTTTCTGCAAACATGTCTTTTTCTATCTTATTTCTCAGTTTCAAACACCATGCACTTCAGCTACACTGGAGGACACTCTTTTCAACTGACCCATATGAGGTCTAATATTAAGTCCTCTTTCTAAAATACCCGTCATTCCTAACTCCACTTTGCAAAATCTTAAGCATCCTTCAAAGACATCTCAAATGCCATTACTTCATGAAGATTTCCTTAATCATTCCTTCTCCTTTCCTATCCAAATGTGAGAATGTGATCTCTCTTTCTTCCTCTTTCACTCTCTTCTTTCCTCACCTTTTCCTCGTTTCCTTGCCCTCTCTCTTCCTCTTTATTAAAAATTATTTTGACGACCTATGGTATTTTATCTATTATGTGGATCTAATGACAACAGATACCTCTTGAGTCCTTAATATATTTCAGGCCAGTGCCATATTTTTTTTACACACTTTCTCACTTAATACTCATGAATTTAATAGTTGATGATGTGACTGAGATTTAAAGTACACAATTAAGTAAATCATAAAGCAGGGATTCAGAATCAGTGTTGCCTGACTTCAAATACCATGATCATCAGCACTCTGCTATGCTGACTCATTTGTTATTCTCTATTTAGCAAATTCTAATTCATTTATGGATATTTTCTGCATTTAGCTTCCTATGTTGTGGTCTCTTAGTAGGCTTTATTCATCTTTGTATCTCGTGTGGTGTATCTTGTTTTTGCAGATCATTAAAACATTATGGGTACTCAAATATTAGTTAAAATAAATATAAATTTTATATATCTATACACTAAACATATAATATGGTAGTAGGCACATAGTGGGATGAAGTAATAGCTACTTTACTGAACATTTTTATTGATATGAATAATTTAAATACAAAATAATCATAGTCAAAGTATTCGGATATGTGTAATATTTCCCAGTACCATTTTAAAATAACAAATGCAAGAGGTCACTATCTGGCTGTAAAAGGTTATTTATATGTGATAGAAAATAATTTTTTCAACCTAGTAAATTAATCAGCTTAAATACTTGTTTCACTGAGTCAGATCATGATGACTAAAATCATCAATAAATATTCAAAAGATGATTACACAAGAAACTCCCTAAGCAGTCAGCAAGGGTATAAGGCTTCTTCAAAAGAAACATTATATATGCCTCAGAAATTTTCATGTGGAGCGAGTCCAGATTCTGTGTACATTAAATCTGCCTTTTACTCATATTGGAGGTTTGCTGTTGTCATTTATCAAAACATCGCTGTTTAATGTGAAACCAATGTGGAGCCTCTAGAAGTTATTAGCACATGGTGTTAATAATTCATCCCTTACTCATTATAGTTTTTAAGAAAATTGTATTTATTTCTTCATCTAGAAGAGGATAAAAAAATGACAACTATTTTAAATCATTTTGGGACAGAGTAGGAAAAAAAAAAAGAATCATTCCATATGGTTAAGAATATGGACATTCGTTTAAAACCCAAAGCCGCCAGGTAGTACTACCAGCTTATGAATACCCTTGAGTAAACGTCCTGGAATCTGGAGTTGGCTGAAAGATGCATTAAATCAGTAAATTACATATGGCTAGTCTAGTCCCTCTTGGACACACATCTGTGGAGATCATGGAACCCATATTCATTATTCCACATGGAGTTTGGATGTACAAAGGTTCAGCAGTATGTTGGAGCCATCCCTGATTAATGGAAATGTTTATATGTGGATATATATGTGGAGAAAGCAATGTTAAATCATTTAATAATGATAACATTTAATTTTAATGTAGGTATTCAAAGAATTGATGTTGCAAAGTACTACAGAATTCCAAGATAACATTTTTGTCAACTTATTACTTGTTTGGGATAATAAAATTCTTTATTTTTTTATTTTTTATTTTTTGAGAAAGAGTCTCACTGTTGCCCAGGCTGGAGTGCAGTGGTGTGATCTTGGCTCACTGCAACCTCTGCCTCCTGGGTTCAAGCAATTCTCCTGCCTCAGTGTCCTGAGTAGCTGGGACTACAGGCATGCACCACCACATCTGGCTAATTTTTATTTTTATTTTATTTTATTTATTTTTTTTAAAGATGGGGTTTCACCATGTTGGTCAGGCTGGTCTTGAACTCCCGACCTCAGGTGATCCACCCGCCTTGGCCTGCAAAGTGCTTGGATTGCAGGCGTGAGCCACCACGCCCGGTCAATTTTTGTTATTTTTAGTAGTGACGGGGTTTCACCATATTGGCCAGGATGGTCTCAAACTCCTGACCTTGTGATCCGCCATGTTGGCCTTCCAAAGTGCTGGGATTACAAATGTGAGCCACTGCACCCGGCCTAGTTTTTTTTTTTCTTTTCTAAATAGACCAGTCAATGTTTCTATTTGATATAAAGTTTAAGACCAAAGAGTGAGGAACTAGAGAGCCCTGATTCTGTCCCTGATGTTTCATTCTGAATTTATTATGACTAATAAGAATTTATTAATTGTGGCCTATTTTTAATAGTTGATTGAAGGATTTTCAAACTGTGATTATCTGGCATGATAACAGTTCTTTCTAGTTTCAAGTTTTCACATTTGATTAGCACATATCATATCACTTTCTACTGCATGCCTGTAGCTCTCACACAATCATAAAGTAAAAAAAAAAAAAAAAACCCTCCTAAGATGAACCACTGTAATTCAGGACCATCTGCACTTACTACAACTCCTGCAAGTAAGTGTCCTTCAAAAACCAGGACCCAGGAGAGCATGCTGTGGGCAGTCACTATGACTTCTAACCTAAAAACATTCAATATTTAAATTACTTGGATGTAGCTATTTAATCGTTTAACTATTTCCTTATCTGTACCATTACCAACGTCATATCTTTTTATGCTTTATTCACTTCTTCCCTAGTAAATCTTTCAAAACAGAAAATGAGATAATTTGGTTTGCTCTTAGCAAATTTTTGCTGATTTAACTTCTTCCTTTACTAATGCTCCCGAGTCAAAAGCTGAATGACCTTTGTAGGATTCCTTTGGGGTTAGATATCAATCTTTCTGGCCTGTTGCCATCTTTTCCCTACTACCTCTAGCACATCCACCTTTTTCTTTGGTAAAGAACCTGGAGCAACATTTATTTTTCATCAGTGTGGTATAATGATCTCTTACAAAAGTACTTAAAAAATATAGCAAGCACCTTATTCTGGATAGTCTACATGTACCCTCTTAGCAGAAGGCAGATAGGGGTACTGTACAGTAAGAAAACAGGACGTCTTGATGTTAAATTTGGTAGAACTCTAATAACTAAGGACTCAGCTTGAATATGTTGAGAGTAGAGGGCAGAGACAAAGTATGATCCAGAAAATAAAGCAGTAGATTGGCCAGGGAGGCTGAGAGAAGCAAGAAAATCAAGAGATGAAATAGAAGCAAGTGAGAATTTTGGAATTTAAGTTGTGAGAGAGGGTTGGGTGAGAGGAAAATTATTAGTGAGAGAATCAGATGGGTAAGGATTGGCTGAGAACAAAGTTGGTTCAGTACATATCTGTGGCCCTGATCACTATATTTTTTCTATCTTGGATGAGCTCAGGCTTTAAAGTATTAATCTCTTGCAAGACACTTTGGATTTAATTTCATTTAATGAAGGTAAGTGTGTTTTTACAATGTCCTTAGGTATCTTAGGTCTTAACTCTCAAATATCTTTTCTCTACTCTTTTCAGTTCTAAGAACATTCTTTACGGGATTCTAGAAAGATAATAGGAGTGAAACAGTTCTCTCTATAATTTAACAGTGTATCACCTGCTCTAAGTAGTGGGTATATTTTCTCTTTTTTACCTTTAGAAGACAAAATATGTGCCTTTTTTTCCTAGTATTTTCTCCAAACTCAGATCATTTGAGACTGTAGCACTTCTGACCCATCCTTAAATCTTGATGGCACCCTTCTATTTTCATCATTGGTAATGTGATCTGTCTTTTCTCATATGAGCACCAAACACTGAGTTACCTAAATGCAAAGTCTTTTTCTCACTTCTTAGGAAACATAGTGATTATGTCATCAAACTTGTACTTGTCAGCTTCTCATTTTTCCCGATCTATCTTCAGGTTAGAGTTGCTGACTATAAGATAATACCTATTGTTTTCTCCGAACTTCCTGAAATTAGATTTACTAAAGGTGGGATACTTGCATTTCTCAGCTCAGACTTCCTTTCATTGGCCTAATGAACTCTAAGTTAACGTGGGATGGTTACTTCCCTTCAAGATTCCTTTAGCTGTCACTTTCTTCAAACAGACTTTTGTAGCCAGAAATAAGCCAAAGCAGCAAGTACCCTCATTGCTTCTATCTCTTTTGTGAGATTAAATTTCCAACAAAGCAATTCAATAATTTTTCCGATGTTTTGCGTTGAGTGGAGTGAGATTTCCATCTGAAGTCTGCGAAGGCTTTCATCGCTCTTCCTGTCTTCCCTGTCCCTATTAACCATCTGGTTACGAGGTCTTTGATGCAGTCCCAGGGAAACATTTCTGTTTGTCTTTTGTTTCACTCTCCTGCAGCTGCTTCGTCCATACTCCACCCTCAGGTTTGTGGATTTCCATGCATGTGTATACCTTTCTGATAGAGACTGCTTCTCTCCCAGCCCTTCCATCAGACCCCTTTATTCCAAACAAGATACATCTTTCCATGCCATATTCTGGTCAGGAATCACATTTCTACAAGTCCCCATAAGACTTAAGGGATTATTTTACTATATTCTGTTCAGTTTTTAAAGTTCAGTTTGATCACTTTCATCTGCTATTTGTTAGTATAGAGATAGAGACAACTGAAAATGTTAACATTGTTCCCAGCCCATTTTTCTGGTATCTTCTGGAAATTGCTGGGTAAGTCCTCCACTATTGTTCTTTCTGTTCTCTCCTGTTTATGCTCCATGGTATCTAATATGGTCTTACAGTTTTATCTGAGTACTCTTCTCCTTCCTTTCACGATTCAATTGAAATAATAAAGCACTTGATCAGGCTGACTGGTGTCCTGCCAACACTGTCTTGCCAGTCTTATGAGATGCAGTCCATCTCTTACTAGAAGCAGCAGGAAGAAGAGATGAAAACATCACTAGTGCCCCTAAACCATTCATTTTCCTACCCAGAAATTCAAAGACATTAGAGATATATTTCTGGCTTCATAAAGAGAATGAGAATTCATTCTCATATATATCAACAGAAGTGGAAAGCATTCGGGGGACTTTATAAGTCTTGGCAGACTCTCAAGTCTCTGTTATATGCTGCCTGGGAATAAAGCACGTTTCTCATTTAACTGGGCCAAATGTGCACACTGTCGCTTCAGTTCTCTCAGCGAGAAAACAAAACTGCCTCCTGTAGGAGGCACTGTCTGGTTTCTTTTCTCTAGCACAGGTGAACCTGTAGAATATGTTGGGAGCTTCTTCAGAAGGTCCTTGTTCATCTTGTGGAAGGAAATCTTTATACTCATTGCCAGAGGTCAGGCCTCTTTCTCTTCTTTTATCTCATTCTTCCCCATCAGCCTTCCAGGATTTCTTCTGATAGCCTCTTCTTGAATCTTTTTCTGTTTCCTTTATGAAACTGGTGGCTTCATAATATGGTAATATGCATGGTAAATTCTATGCTAATATGAATTGGCAATCAAGATGTGGTGTTGATAAAAAAGAAATCATGCAGATGCCAGGCTGTTCCCAGGGCACCAGATCATTCCCAGTGGTAGGACAAAGGGCCTCTGAGGCCATTTTCTTTTTTTACTTTCAAGGGGTTAGGAGAATCAGGATATATGTTGTCTAGCAAAGATTTCTAGTTCCCAAGGACCCTCTAGTCACTGTGTAACACTGGGCATAACCACACTTGATGTTCAGATAAAGTTCTTGGCAGTTTAATCAGTTGATCCCATTGCTTGTTTATATTATGGTATTAATACTGATTTATAAAACCTAGTTATTCCTCATTATTGCTTCTGAGTTCTGTGCTTTCTATGAATTCTAATTGAGCAAAAGAATGAGTCTACCATTTTGATGTCACTCTCTGCTTGACCCAGGAATTGCGTATTGGATTTAAGGTCCCATGGCTGCATGTTATTACAAGTATGTTTGAACACTGTGCTTTGCAAACATACTGATTTGCTTGAAATGCCACCTTCCTTTTCTTTGTTATTTCTGTTTTTCATGAGAGACAGAAGAGGACAATGTTTAAGGGCCCAAGTTTTAGAGCTACCCTTTGGAATCAAATATTGGCTTTGATATCTTCCTAGCTGTGTGACCTTGGGAAAGTTATTTAACCTCTCTGTTTATCAATTGCTTACTCTATAATTGCACATAGGGTTATTGTGAGGATTAAATGAGCTAATTCACAAGCAGGTAGTAATGCTTGAAACCTCATAAGTACTCAATAAATATTGGCTTTTTTATTAATTCTCTGCTTAATTAACACTAATTTATTAAACTCCATTTTAAATATCACCATCTCTGTGAAGCTTTCCACAATTACCCAAGGCAGAACTAATTCCTTTCACTCTTCTATTTTCCCAGAGCATTTTGTACATATTTGATTGAACTGTAAATAATTTTTAACATGTGTCTTTCTCCCTTGCTAGACTATGAGCTCCATAAGGATAGACGTCTTTCTTTTTAAAATTCACGTTGTATTCCCGGTTTCTAGTGCAATTTCTGGATTGCAGCAAGTGCATAATAAATATATGTTAGTGCTACATCTCCATCGAGACTGCAAACATCCCCGAGCCTTGGACCATGCTGCGCCTGTTTTTTGAATTTCCCGCAGTCCTTAGCACACTGCTGGTCACACAGCAAATACTAAATACATACTTGCTGACTGACTGATGTTGAATCTGCCTACCTCTGAAGAAATAGACCATTAAGTCATAGCAGGCATTTGCAAGGAAAAAAGAACAAAAGATGAGATCTATTGAGCATGGCTTGCTTAGAAATATTATTGTTGCATTCATAACCGGGGAAGATGCAGTAGATTAGAAACGAATGCATGACTGAAAAACTTGTTCAGACAAGAGGGGCTTAGTTAACTTTGCGGGACACTGGGGCTCTTTCTATAGCAGATGGGTAATAATGTAGTGTGGAAGCTGAGAGGATAAACAAAGCAGTGTCATGGAGTTTAAACTATCGAACAGAGGAATCTATAAAGAGGCCAGCACAGAGGAGGGAAGAGACAAGCTAAAATAAACAGTTGGGTGGACAGAGAAAATATTAAGCATGAAAACAGATAACGCAGGCCCTCCCGGAAAAAAGGGAAGTAGGAAAAAATGGTATGTCAAGAAAGAAGAAACACTCTAGGGAAAACGCTGAAGTAATCATGTAGCAGCAAATACATGGCGTGCCTGGATGTGTGCTAAAAAACAGCAACAACAACCACAACAAAAGGACAGGAAGCAATGTCTGATGCATGTGCAGAGAGAAAATGACTCTTAAAGGGGACGTGGCTGTTAATATCAATGTGCACTGAAAAACCACACAACCACATCATCCAGATGGGGTCTGAAATAATGGGAAAAAGGGCAGGGATTTGTATAAAAATAACAATAACTGTGGTTCCCGACATTTGAATAGAACTGTGCTGTGTATAATACTTTCACACACATCTTTTCATCTGAAACAATGGCGTGGAAGCCTTCTGACATTATCCAGTATACATTCTCCCTCCTGCCAATCTCTTGCCTGGATTGTTACAATAGCTTCTAACTGGTCTCCTTGTTTCTGCCCTTGCCTCTCTAGCATACTGTATCAACACTGCAGCCAGAAAGATCCTTTGCAAAAAATAAGCCAGTTCATATCAGTCTTCCTTCCTAAAGCCTCACTGGTTTCCTGCCAAGGACTTTGCTATTTCAGGGTCTTTGCACTTTCTGTTCATTCTGAATGGAATGTTCTTCCCCGAGATAGCCACACCATTCATTCCCTCACTTTTTTAGGTTTTTGCCCAAATGCCATTAAACAGTCAGGTGTTCCCTTACCAGAGGTCTAGTAATTTTTATTCTCCTAAGCTTGTTCTATTTTCTCCATTACATTTGTCACCGTCTGACATATTATGTACTCATTTGTTTATTGTCATTGCCTGTTTCTCCCTACTAAACTGTGAGATCCATGAGAGCTGGGAGTTTTACTACTGGTTTGTGCCAGTGATTGTGATAGTACTGGAACATAGTGGTTGCACATTAATGATCATTGGATAAATGAAGAAACATATACATGGATGAATTTCACAACTGTTACCAACTAGAGATTGGAATTTCATTGATTGCATATGTGAGAAAAAATGAAACAATACAAAGTATCTGTAAAACAATTGGTGCTTTCTGATCATCTTCCTGTTCTTAAGACTTACCTTTTGGATTTCTTCCACACTATCATTTTATTTTCGTTACCCTTCTCTCTCTTTGATCACTTCTTCACATTTACTCCTCCAGAACTCCCTACTCCTCCGCCGAGTATTAGGTTAAGAAAGAAATAAGAATATACATGTGTAGCTTCTATCTTGGGTCTGGAACATAGTGAGCCTTGGAAATGCCAGTTCCTTCTCCTTTATGTCCTCCGGCATAGACCCATAATTCCCTTGAGTTTATCAATTTCAATACACTCAAATGTAAGTTTTTCATTCCACACCTAAAACCCCCCTCAAACCTAAAACACTAAGATCAAAACCCTAACTCATTATCTTTTATTTTTCTTTATCTCAGTGGAACCATAAATAACTGGACATGTTAGTCCTATTATTAGCTCTTTACTATACCTATGCCTAATATAATGAGAATCACTGAGTGTCGGAGGAAGAATTAACAAGGCTTTGTTAATTTCATCTCTATTTCCATTATCATGGTCAACTACCACATCCAAGGACCACATTATGGCACACCTGGAATATTCTCAGTTCCCCATTCCCTTCTAATCCCTACCTTGTCTATAGGGCTCCTTAAGCTCACTTCCTCAGGGAGGCTTTCATCAGTCCCTTCAATCTAAATTAGGTCTCACGAGGAAACAGATTCTATAGATCTTGTATTTTCTCTATGTGGCTTATATCAAAAATATAATTTTATATTGTTAGTGTGATTCTTTAATATCTCTTTCTATATTCTGTATGCTTTATGAGGACAGAATCTGTGTATGTTTTATTTATTGCCCTACAGATGCTCAATTCCTAGTGCATTGCTTATCTCATGGTAGGTATGCAATAAAGATTTCCTAAAAAACATAGGCTTCTTCAAATCCTCCAACTTTGTTGGCCTCCAGAGCTTTATGTATTTCTATTTTCATTCTTCCATTCATTTTATTGAATGAAATGGAAATGGATAGTCATCTTAATGCAGATTTCTTCAACCTGTTCATTTCCAATATTATAGCTAATAGCAACATTTATTTAGGACATATTTGGTGCAGGCACCATGCTAAAGCACTTCACACATGATCTAATTTATAAACCTATGAGGCAGATACTTTCATTATTTCCATTTCACAGATTAGTTAGCTAAGGCAAGTTCATGCAGCTATGAAATGGCAATTCCATAGTCTGAACCCAGGCAGTGTGACAGAATAGTCCCATGCCTAATTCAGGAAATTCTTTTACCATAAATAGAACCTGCTAAAATTTTACAAACTTTGTTTTGTATTTCAATGAGGACAATCATTTCTGAAGACATTTTATAGTAGCTTTCTTTAACTATGGCTGCTTACTAAAATGACACTGTGAAGTCCAAATTTAGGTTCATGACATGTCTCCCCTCTTATGCAAGATATCTTAATGTATTGTGTAGACTCCTTTCCCTCTCTACTTGCCAAAGATGTGGTTTCCTTAATCATGCCCTTTCTGGCAGCTTCAGCTATTCTCTCCTCAACATGTGTTAAGCACATGCAAGCCTAGCTCTTTCTCACATAAAAGAAACAATCTTTTCCTCTACTCCATTCGTCTTCTTATCCCTTTCCTTCTGACCTTTCTCAAGTTACTGAATGCATATTTTGCACACTTTGTTGTTACTTTCTCAGTCTTCATTCATTCCTTAAATTATCACCTCCTGGATTCGACTTCTCATCATTTCATTGAAGCTGCTTCTTAGGCCAGGAAAAGCTCAAATGTGTTGGGTCTGAAGGTTATGCTAAGGAGTTTACCTTAGGACTACGGTATAATGGGGGAATTTTAAGCCAGGGCTAAGATAAACATACCTGAATTTTTAAAAGACTCCTTCATAATAGTTGGAGGTTGGATTAGATAAGGAGGACAAAAGAAAGCAGGACGGTTAATAGAATGTTTTAGAATTCCAGGAAAGAATATGTAAGCAACACACTGAGGCCTCAGCAGTATGTAAAGAATGTAAAAGGAGGGAGATGTGAGAGGTAAGAACAACCATTTGGCTTGTGAATAGGATGAGTAATAAGCTGACATCCAGGCTGAATGGCGGCATTTTGAGTTAGGTAACGTGGGGTTCATTGAGGCAGAGGACTCAGGAGGAAGAGCAGGTTTGGAAGGAATGGGAATCAGTTTAGCCCTAAGTATGATGGCTCTCGGGCGTCTTGTTCAGATGATCCAGGTGGAGGTAACCAGGAGATATAGTGACACAAGTGTGAATTACAGAACAGATGTCTGGGATGGAGAATAGTTGAGCCATTGTGTAGGAAAAGTTTAGATTTATCGAAGAGGAAGATTATATTCAGAGAATGAAGCAGAGAGGTGAATACGGACACTAACATCATGTTCTTTCAGTCCTCTTCTACTTTATCCAACTTGTTCCTCAGCTTCCATCACATGAGGCTACACACTGTTCTCTGAACTCTGGGATTTTCTCCTCAAGGCCCACCTTCCTTCAGGTTAATATCAGAAGGAAAAAGGAATCATATTAAACATATTTCAAAGTAAGAATCAACACTATGGGGCAAGAAAGAATCTTGGCTTTGTAGAAGTGTAAAAGGAGTATCTTAGTTTTGGTATTAAGTAAGAAGCTTAGCACCCAGAATTTTGAATTTAATTAAAAGTTTTCAGTTATAGAAAGTTTTCATTTATAAAGATTTAAAAATTTTTTATTATTGGATGAATGCTTATGGCATAAGACTTTTTCTAGAGATTGACCATCCTTATTAGAATTGTCTAATCATTTTTGATTCGTCTTCGAAAAGTTTTAGAACATTTTGAGAGGCTGAAATTTGAATATAAAGTAAATGATGCAATTTAAGGTACACTTTTGTCACTGAATCATAATTTAAGAGATGAAAGGGATCACTTTAAAATGCAAATATTGAGGTCTTGGAACAATGGGGTCCATTAATTTAAAAAATTGAGTCATAACTGTACCTGATATTTTAGAGTAAAACAAATTTTAGAGAAATTCAAGTAAAATACAAACATTAAAATCCTAAAAGCACTAGGTGGGGTAAATATTGATAAAATCTTATGGTAGAAAAGGCAAACCTAAGCAAATAAAGGGCAAAATCACATATCACAAAATAAATCTTCACTAGAGATGATTACACAAATTTCAACTTCTGTGTGTGTATGTATACGTGTATATATATGTATATATACACACATAAAATTTTATAATATAATATAAATACAAAAATACAAAGTTCTATATTTATAATACAGTCATTTGTTATAACAAATTTAATCTCTAATTTTCTGAAGAGATAATTTCATTTATAAAAAATGAAAATGCTCCCTTCTCCCAAAACCGTGCCACTGCCAGCTACTATTTTGCTTTCTGACAGGGCACAGCATCTGCCTGGAAATGACAACAGGTGGAATGAGTATAGACATTCTGGGGAGAAAGCCAAGGTAGTGGAAAATCCACCAGACATTGTGGAAATCTACCACAGCAGCCCATTAACATGTTGACACTGATAAAGTCTAAGACGCTGGTAAGATGGTGTCTACAATGTCACTTTAGAAATCTTTACCTACATCCAAGACTTTCACATTTCTTTGGTTTATTTAGTTCTGGGTTGCTATTTTTTGATTGATATCTGTACACTTTCATTCAATCACAGTAGTTTTTTGTTTGCTCTGTTTTGTTTTTGGTCTAGGTTGTCAATATTTAATATATAATCCCCGAAAGATTTGAGGGCTAGAAAAGGTCAAAATGCTTTCATTATCATCTTGCACTTCTTTTATTTTAGATATAATTAATATCTTTGTTTAGAAATTTTTACAATTAAGGAAGAGATGCCTAGAGATGGAGATCTTACATTTAATTCAAATTGATTAAGAAGAGAGAGAAAGCTGGGAGAATTCCTATTTAACTCCAAATCATATAGTAATCATAGCCACACATAGGGGAAAAAAGGCTTGTCAGGGGCTGTAGGTTCTGGCCTTCACATTCTATCAGTGTTCAGTTCGTTCAGTTCATTCTTTTAGTAGCACAAAAATAATGTAACAACAACAATCAAGAGATGATTTGGGGCTTTTATGCTGTTACAAGTCCCAAATGTTCATTTTGTTTAGAATGGTGGCATTACAGTGCTGGTATGCTTTGTGGTCACCCATTCCCTCTTCCCTTTCAGAACTCTGTATTGCTGAAACTTTGCAACATTGAGTCTAAACTCCACTGTTTTTAGCATGAGCCACGTTTGTTTTTTCTTCATACATAGAGGGAAGTTTTAAGGGTTCCAATCTCCAGTTGAGTGCTAGAGATGAATTTCATTGAGGTCTACTTAAGAGCACATAAGAGCGTGCTTTTCAGCTGATATTAAACAGAAAATGGAGACGTGGGAGTAGATTGTCACCCAATACAGAAGAATGAATTTCAGTAACTCCAAACTACATTTTAATGATGATGATTTCAGAGAAAATGCCATCCAATAACACCTCCTGTTTTCTCATTATGACTGCTTTGAAACAATACTGTCTTGAAGGAGGGCAGGAGAAAAGTGGGTGTGGTTACAGAAGGGCTACCTGAGGAATCCCAGCAGTGATGGGACTATTTTGTATCTTGATTGTGGTGGTGGATACATGAACCTACATACTTGAAAAAATTGTACAGAACTAAATACAACACAGACATAGAAGTAAAATTGGAAAAACTTGAATAGGATTGGTAGAGTGTGCCTGTGTCAATATGCTGGTTGTGATATCATACTGTAGTTTTGCAACATGCTGCAATAGGTGAAACTGGATAAAAGGTACACAGGGCCTCTCTGTATTATTTCTTACAACTGCATGTGAATCTACATTTCTGTCAAAATGAAAAGTTTAAGGAAAAAGCAAGAAAGGTAGCATATACACATAATTCCATCTTAATGATAATTTTGGTTTTATTACCAGAAAATAATCTTTGAGACCCAAATAAATGTCCAGGCTTTCCAGAGGTTAAACCAGAGAAAGTTTTCCTAAAACTTTTTAGGTACCACATTGATACTGATGTGCTTATTGGTAATTGAGTTGTACTACATGATTAATATAATATCTCTTGGAGTTAATTATGGATTAAAATACTTTTTAAATGACTATAAGTAAACAAGGAATTTCATCTTAATATCTATCTCCTGACACATTTAATGTATATAAAAATTTCCACGGAATGAATGCTTGACAGTATTTTAAAAAGTATAAAATATGCAAATAATAAGGGTTATTTTATAATTAAAATGTAGTTTTCACCATAGACAGATTTTTCTAAGCATATCTTATATTTCTAAAACAAAATTAGTGATACATTTAAGCAGTAAACATTTAACTGTATTTGTATATTTAACCAGAAAGTAGGCATACTTATGTAGTTGACGTAATTTTTACCTTGACGGTCGGAATAGGCCTTTTGGGGATAAAACAGTTTCTCTTAAGTGGTGAAAAAACTGCATTTTGTTCTTTCAGCCTAATCTTGTTTTCTGCTATGATTTTCTTGCGCTGTTCAAGATAAGGTCCAAAACTTGGCAGTTTCTAAAAGGAAAACACACAAATAAGAAACTATATTAGCTCAGAGAAGAGAAAAATGAGAAGATATATAAATATCTACAAACAAATGTGTGTCTAGGGATTGTTTCCTGAATACTGTATACTCACTGTTTTGGACCACTAGTCTTTTAGGTATCAGGTTCCATTAATTATTAAAAAGAACACAACAGTACAATACTTTTACCAAATATGTATGTATTACATATACAAATGTTAATTAAAATACATTTCTAAATGGAATAAAGTTCACAATGGCAAACCAAACCCATTCACTGAAAACAATAGCTATTATTTAAGCCATTTGTTTGGTTTGTATAGACAGAAGGTAAAACCTATTGATGCTTTTTTCCCCTTCATCAGGTTTTTAGCATGATATAGACACAGTTGTAGTCCCTGACAAATGCTTTTGTCAATAGCAAAGGTACTTTGCCAAAGTTCTCATCTGTATCTCTATTTTATTGTGTTCAAATTCTTACTATATCTCTTTAAAGATTGTAACTAATGTTGATTGCAATTTACTGGAATGGCTGAAAAACAAAATGGTAAAAATATTGATTTCTCTGTACAGAAAATAAATTTTATTTTGCATGGAGGCAAAAATAGAAATGAAAAGGAGAGGAAATAGTATAGTGCTTAAACAAACTCCATCACTATTCAAAATCACATCACGGTGCTTTAAATTTCAAGGTTATTCAATTGTACTTTACAAAGTTCATTTAGAAAGATACCTGGGCGTCATGGAAAAATGCTAAGTGGTTTCCAGTTAACACGAAAATGCCCTCATACCATTCATTATCGCACAATTATTTTCTCTTCACTTTGTCCTTCCCCTCTTCTAGAACCTTTGATCTTCACTTTTACTGACACATACTGCTGGTGATAGTCATCACTGAATTCCAAATGTTTTGTGTCGTCCTGTAATCCGGAATTGCTAGGTCTCTTTCATAAGACTGCAAAAATACCCTCTCTCCCCTGCAGAATAAAGCCCATTTATCTAGCTGATGGAGGTTTGGAAAACTACAGCACTCCAAGGTCATCCTGATCTCTGACCTAGCAAGTATTTTGGTGAAAAATCACACTTGTTTCAAAACACTGGCCTCCACATTTCAGCTTGCATAATGCTCCAGGAAAATGAGTTCTCTGGTCTTCTAGAGATCTCAGTAGAGTAAGTAAGCTAAACTTAAACCATGTTCCAATTAAGCCGAACTGCAAACTGCAACTGTAAATTTATAATAGCAAAGAACATATTTATGTGGAACTATCTAAGATTGTTACTTCTATTATCAATCCATTATTTTTATGTCAACAAGTCAAGTAAATAGAAACAATGTTATGAATGCCAAATTAATTTATATACAATTAGACTAGAACTGGGTACTTCATCTCTACACCTTAATGCTTTCCTAAATTATAATATTTGATGGTTGCAGTAATATGAAATGATATGATGGAGGGAGATAATATTTTGTATCTATTTTGCTATAAAACAAGTGATACTGACTTGCTTAAAGCATAAATAAGAGTATAAAACAAGTCCTCCTTATCACATATATAAGCATCCTTAATATAGGAAAGACAATGCTTTTTTGAAATGTCCTCTTATGAAATGGCTCCTTGGGGCAGATAAGGTGTTAGGGATTACACTTGTTGCCAAAGAAATGCCCTTGGGGTCCAGATAACACCACATAAGGTGGCTAGCGCATGTCCACATGATATAAATCTTGTGATATACATCTTCAGAATGTCACCCCTGCATGCTTCTCTTAGACATCAAGGGCATCTGAATCCTAATCTAATATACTCAAAGACTATCAAGAATGGTTAAGTGTTGAAACATATGACCTCTGGTTCTAGCAGATGCCTCATGTTAGCAGGCTACATGAAAATTGGTATCATTATTTTCCCTGTTGGGTTTTACATGGTTCCCTGTTTGGGTTTTACCTTACTCAACACCATCTAATTTCACCTAAGAGTTTTGTAAAGGCCGTTCAAAAGAAATCATCCTTGGAACTTTTTAATCTATCTTCCTTTAAACATACATCAGAGGATAGTATTTTTTAAAAACATTTAGATGATTCTTTATCCAAATGGAGACAATGAATGTAGTTAAATTTAAACCATAATGATTTCAAATTGTTTCAGCAACGGTAATGATAATAATAAATACTTGAAAATCTTTTGATGCTGAATATAATATAGCCAGTGTAAATATCCAACAGCCTGATATTTATTTTCTGTCATTTTTTGCAATGATTGACCACATTTGCCATACATAAATTATACAATACAGCCTTCCCCTGGCTACCATGCTAAGTTTCTAATGTGCTAATTGGTTTTATAATTAGTCCTAAAGAGAGAATCTCAATTTAACATAAAGATTCCTACAGGATTTTCTTTGTGCATTGGTTAGAAGAATTAATGGACTAAAAGGAAAACTTGCCAATTTTTTTTTAATTCAAAGCACAAAAATACCAAATATCAGTGAGTGCCCCTTCAACCTTCCACCAAGCATCTCCAAATCAAATTGGGTTCATTTTTGTTTAATTTCTCACTGCTATGTGGAGCTCTCAGAGTATAGTATCAGGTTCTAAAACTTAAAGGCTGCTGCAGACATTTTGCTTTCCTTATTAGTCTGAAAATTTAAGTGCTTTAAAAAAATTATGTTATAGGTATTAAAGTAGTCCTAAGGATATGTGAGTACTAAACATTTTCAAAGTTAAGCTCTCCGAAAACAAAAAAGATCAATTATCTCCTGCACCAAAGGATCACCCAATCACCTTTATACATAATACATTTAGGCATACATTTGTGTTCTGATGTTGCAAAGAAAAAAAAGGAAAAATTAAAAAGAAAAAGAAAAGCAAGCAAGGAAGCAAAACAAAGCTAAGAAAGAGTGAAGATGAATGCATAGTTGGCCACTGTGTGTGCATGCAATCAGTGATGATTAATAAAGCATTTAGTTCAAATCTCTGCCTGAACATATAGTTAATTGATTTCCTATTGCAGGAGGAGAAGCAGCAGGACCTGACAGTGCCAGCAGCAGGAGCTTTTCCTCTTCATTCATTATTTTC
This sequence comes from Sapajus apella, assembly GCF_009761245.1. Lineage (NCBI taxonomy): Eukaryota > Metazoa > Chordata > Mammalia > Primates > Cebidae > Sapajus > Sapajus apella. Next base: position 10,198,835 of record NW_022437004.1, read on the forward strand.
TTACAGAAAAGTTGTAGCCTGCGGTAACTCAAAGTGAGAGGTTTTCAGCGTCATGCTATATTTCTTAAACAAAGGAAAAAGTTCTTTAGGACTATCAAAAGCTGCTTTGTAACTGATGAACTGAACAAAGCTCAGAAATGGTGTGATTTTTGTTTCAATAGTTTCTCCAGGGATTCATCATTGATGAATTTGTTCTCACCAGAAAAGCTAAATCCTACTCATTTAAAGATAACAGTATCTTACACTAAAACTGTCTCTATCCAGATATAAAAAGCATTACATTGCCGATAGAAAAGTGACAACATAATGAATCAACAATGATACCTTAAGCCAGCAAAGCTTTAAGGTAAAGAAGTCTATTTGGATTATAATTTATTCATGGATCAATCTAAAGGTAATTGAGCATATTACGAAGTAGAAAAGGGTTCTTATTTGTAATAGAAGCAAGCACCTGTATCTTCCAGTTTAAATTGCATAATTTTTATGAGAACAGCAGCAAGTTGTCTAATAGCACTAGTTTATAGTACTGTAATGGATCAACTGTATTTTCTTAATCACGCTCTCTTAACTAATTGGAAACAATAACAGTAAGAAAAGTAATTGCTTTGATATCTAAATGGTAATATGTGAAAGATGAAAATAATTCAGGTTTATATCAGAATATATCACTCAGTATCAGATATATATACATGTATCTCATTCAGTATAAATCTAAAATCAATCAATCAATCAATCTACTTAACTATTTCCTCTGTGTGTGTGTGTGTGTGTATACACTGACAGACTATAGGATATTGTATGTAAAGGATATTTAAAAGTTGACGTTTTTTTCCAAAAGACATATTTACATATGACATAGTTCTACTATTTATCAGTCTTTTGACATTTATTCAACAAATACAATATTTAGTATCCACTCTGGGCCAGGAACTGTCCTGTGCTACCTTAAAGACTGCACAATTTCCATACAGTACAGTACAAATTGTCATTGTTATTAATTTTATAAACATCTTTTGCTATTCATTAAGGGCTACTGTCAGATTGAATTATATGTCAAATATACCTGCTTATTGCAGTCGTCTGAAGGCATGACTCCTTGAAAAACTGTTTGAACTCAATAAAGCAACCAATAATTGCAGAGAAAAATGAAGAAAATAAATTTTCAAAGACTTGATCTTTAAAAAACTCAAAAAGCTAATTGAAGTAGTTCTTGGATATCTAAAATAAAAAATATGGGGGCAGTGTGGTATAATGGTTGAGAGCATGGGTTCCTGAGTCTGTTTCATTATCTATAAAATAGCCATTGTGAGGCTTAAATAAAGTAACCCATGTAAGTTCCTAACTCACTCTAATTTCAATCGCTGTGTGCTCAGCATGATTCAAGGTAGCACGGGAGATAGAGATGAGAAATCTCTTTTCTGTTCTGTACTTTCTAAATTCAATTACTTTTCTTCTTTCCTCTTTTCAATTATGAAAGTAATCAGTTACTTACATTTGAGGCTGATTTTTATTTCAAAATCAGTTTTAGCATGGTTTAGAATCAGAAGCTCAGATTTTCCCATGTGTAACTGGCATGTAATGCTTTATCACTGATATAACAATAAGCAATGTTTTATGACATTATCAAATTTGGACAGCAGAAAACAATAAAAAGACAGAAACAGAAAGACCATCTACATATTACATGTTATTACAGTGCTATAGATGGTCCATGATGCAAATCAGGACACTGGCATTGGACATGTAAAATATATAAAATAGGAGTATTAGTTTAACCTGATAAATACAAGCATATAACTTTTGATCACACGTGTGATATCTAAAACAGTCAAAAGCAGAGACAGTTCATGTTTCACAGTCAAAGTAGAAAGTCAACATTCACATAGTGATCAGGGAAATAATTTTGAAGTCAAATTTGCATTAAAATCAGTTTTGCACTCATTAGCTGTGTGACTATGAGCCAATTACTTAACTATTCTGCTACTAATTTTCCTTATCAATGAAATGAGAACGATAGTATCAAACTCACGATGTTGGTATAAGCATTAAATGAAATAATATTTGCAAAATGCATGCCTGCCAATTTATTCCCATAAGCCTTAACTGCTTCTATTGCATTGTGTGCTGTGCTCTGTGTTTCCATGTTTGCTCATGCATCCCCTCTGCCAGAATGCCCCATCCTGTCTTTTTCACCTGGTACATGCCAATTAGGCTATTTAGTTTCAGCTCAGTCTTCATAACACCTAAGTAATCTCCTTTACCAATTACCCTCCCTGCCCAGTGGGCTCAGAATATCCTGGGCCTATTTTAATCTCTGTACCTAGTATACTGCCTTATCATCATTAGCTTATGCATCCATCTGCCCAGCTTGAGTTCCTGACAGGTGGCTTTTGATTCAGGACATAATAGGTACCAAATATAATTTTCAAAACTTAGTGAATGAATGAATAAATAAATGAATGAATATCTTGAATATACTTATAGAATCTTTCTGGCTGTTTGAATTGTCAAACACTCCCAAACAATTACTTTCAGAAAGAAATTAAAGTACACAGGTTTTTAAATATTACACGAAGTAAAAAATATCATACTTACAGAAAAGCTATGATTCATACATTCAGAAAACATAAGGAGCCAGACACTTAAAATTTCTATATAAAAGATAGTGTGTGACCTTAAAGAGCCTATATTAATAATAACTGCAATACGCTGTGACAAGGGCTGTGGCAGAAGTGACACAAACTGTTATATGAACAGTGACAACGTGTATCTAACCCAGGCTGAGGGGTCAGAGATTTTCTAGAAGAGGTGTCATCTGAGCTAAACTCTGAAGGATAAGGTGAAGGTAGGATGGCAAGTGGTGCAGATGGAGGCGTGAGGTCAGGAAAGGGGAAGGGAATGCTCCAGGTGGAAGAAACAGCAGAGGGAGAAGGATGACAATTTGGAGAAGGCACTGGGGAGCCAACAGACTGCTAACCCTCTGCTCCATCGTTCATAAGCTACAAGAGGGTGAGGAACTTCCCCTGTGAAAAGCAGGCAGAGCACATTTTGTTGTGAAGTGATGGAGTTGGAATGTGACTTAGGAATAATGTCAATCAAGAGAAGAAAAATCTAACATTCATGGAATGCCAGTAAAGGATGATGGAAGTAAGACCTGCTTTTTGCCATGTGCTGTGCAGGTGCGGGGGCCTAGGCCACAAAGAGGACCAGGAGGCCATTCTTCCACAAGCATTTTATAGCCTTACGAAGATGACTGACTCTCATTCAAAGGAGCTGGGATAAGAAAATTATTATTTTAATATTGAAACAATGTAACTCATATCAGGTCTCTCTTTAAAAACCGTCATTTTTTAAAGTAAACATTTTTGAAGAAATACCTCTAGGTTGGGATTTAGGAGATGTGGCATTGATGGCAAGTTTTAGGAGAAACCAGAACAAAGAGATGTTCCAACCACTAAGCATGGAGACATGCAGAATTCTGAAGGAGAGGGGGAATAGAACAGAGAGGAGAGAGTAAAAGAAAGTGCAAAAAGAGAAGGCAGAGAGAAGCGGTAAACCCTGTTGGTATGAGGCTGAAGGACTTTTATAAAGAGGGTGAGCCACTGTTTAATTTTAAGATGTTTGCATTGCTCCAATCTCAATTCTCCTCCATAGCCTCAATCTAGGAACATCTGCTACACATGTACATGCCTTGGTGAGAAATTTGGAGAAAAATCAGGAAACAGGGTTGAGTTTCATGGTTGAGTTGGCATATAGCAAATGAAAACCAACAGGAGGGAGATTTAAAGGAGATTCAGAATTCAATGACAGCTGGAATTTATAGCCAGAAGTAACCTAGAGAACAGAATCTCTGGGGATTTTGTAGCAATCTCCAGAAGGACAGGACTGGGTGAAGTCAGCTGACATCTGGCTTACATAAGTCATTGTAAGGAGAAATAAGATACATAAAGGATGACATGCACAAATAATCTGATGTAACCCAGATCCAGTGAGCAATTAATTCCAACTAAGAGATTAATACAATCTTTATAGTGAAGAAGGAATTCAAACTATGCTGAAAAATTCTGAAAGGGGAAAACAGTGTCTAGTGGTATGAGGAGAAGAGAAGTAAAGGAATGAAATGGAGAAAGTACAGGATAAGCTTACCTTTAAGTAGCTAAAATATACTCAGTGACAGGGAAATAGTGGGGATGAAGCTGGAGTATCTATAGACAGGGCTCTGAATTCTGGGCAAAGTGTTTGGATTTTGCTCATTAGGGTGTAGGCGAACATCAGATACTTGAAAATTTGTGACCAGATCCTCAGGGTGACAGAAGGAAGGGTGCTTGTGGGATGATGATGGTGGCAGAAAGAGGAGAATGATCTAGAATGTTGGAGATGGGATTCTGGTAGTGGTAGGAAAGTGAACTAGATGAGTTCTAACATTATCATTATTTTCAAAGATGCTATAGTAGAAAATTAAAAAAGGCGCTTGGTGTGATGGTTAACTTTATGTATCATCTTGACTGAGTTAAGAGATGCCCAGGGAGCTGGTAAAACATTATTTGTGGATGTGTCTGTCAGTGCGTTTCTAGAAGCAATTAGTATTTAGATCAGTAGATTAAGGAAATAAAAAACGCTCTGAGTAAAGAAAATGTGGGCAGGCATCCTCCAATTTGTTGATGGCCCAGATAGAACAGAAGGGTGGAGGAAAGGCAAATTATTTCTTTCTTCTGGTGTGAGAGCTAGGACATCCACTTCTCATGCTCATGGATATCAGAGTTCTAGGTTTTTGGGCCTTTGGACTCTAGGACTTATACCACTTGCCCAGCCATCTCCTCCACCACCTGCTGATCCCCTCACCTCTCAGTTCTGAGGCCTGTAGATTCAGGCATAGAGTTAAGTATGCCATTGGCTCCCCCAGTTTTAGGCGTTCAGAGTTGGACTGAAGTGTACTACAGGCTTTCCTGGTGCTCCGGCTTGCATAGGGCATGTCATGGGACTTCTTGGCTTCCATAGCCAAGTGAGATAATTCCCATATTAAATTCCCTCTTATATACCTTTTATATAACCAGTGGGTTACATATAGATATAACCTATAACCTATTGGTAATAATAATATAACCAATAGGCTGCAGGTAGATATATGAGGGAATTTAATATGGGTTATCTATATATAACTTACTGATTATATATGGATATATAGAAGGGAATCTAATATGGAATTGGCTCTGTTTCCCTGGAGAACTCTAACACACATAGTATTCAGAAAAACAGAGAAGCAACACTGACTAGCTGTCCCCACACCAAAGGTCCAACATTGATCTTCACTCCCACACTGCCTGCTGACTGCCTCACCCCTACTCACGATGGCTTCTGCCCTGAAACTCCTGCGTGTGTCATTCTTCCTGACAGACTTCCATTTCTACCTCTTTGCTGGTCATCTTTCTGCAGAAGACCCCTCTGTTATCACCATCCCCTGCTCAATCAAATTCTCAGCTTTCAAAATTACATAGGAACTTTGGTAACTAGGGGCTGCATAGGCTATGAGCTGCCAAAGAGTTACTTCTTAGTCAAAAGGAACATAAAGCAGTGTTGGTAGACAACCTGGGAAGGTAAAGTAGACCTGGTTTTACTCTCCTTGCACTCTAAAGGACCTTTGCTTGTATTTTGTAGAGATGATGAGGTCGGGGAGGAGACATGGGGAAAATCAATTTCCTCAAAAATAGCTGAGTGAGGGAAGGAACTGCACCATCATCATCACATTCACAAATATCAGTATAATAACTGATCATGGCTATATACCAGACACTGTGCAAAGCACATGAGTACATTATCTCTTCTTCATTGCAAGTAAGGTGGGTATTCTTTTATCCATTTATAGACAACACTGAGTGGCAGAAAGACTAAGCATCTTGCTACAATTCTGACCATTAATAAATGGCAGAGCCAGGGTTCATATCTAAGTCTACAAGATGTGAGACCCTGTGCTATGCTGTCACTCACATTTCTTTGTAGTCCTCATGAAGTTTTGTATAAGGTAGGTGTTTAATATACTTTTTATTTACATAACGAAGCATACTACCTACATACTCCATTCCTTGAAATCTATGCTTCCTGTTTTTCTTATTCCACAAATTGTGAAGGGAAAATGTTTCACACAGTAGAAACCATTTAAAAAATGCTGAACACATACCAAGGAAAATATCTGAATTAGTTTGGTCCTGTTTATTACTGGCCTCAAGTTTAATGAGCTCAAGTTAATACAGGTGAAAGGCCAGGGTGTTACATGCAGAAGTTAATGAAATACCATAGAGCTGCTGCGAAAATGATTACAGCCAAATGTGAATTTAATATACTTCATCTTCAAGAAGCAATGCCCCATGGGAGGCATCATGCTGGGGGAGGTAATGTGGCATATTGGAAACAGCACTAATCCCTTGAGAGTGGGGAGATGGGGCTCTGATCTCAGCTTTCCTGTCAGCTGGTTTTGTGACCTATGGCAGGCTGGCGACTCCCTCTGTCTCAGTTTTCTCGTCGGTAACATGAGGGGGCTTGACTACATGATCTAGGAGGTCCCTCCCAGTGATATGAATGGTTTTGTTTTCAAATTCACAATTAGAAATCCTCAGGGTTTATGCCCAGGTGGCATCACATTGTCTGTGAATGAAACATTGGATTGAGCCATAAATTATAACTCATTCCACCCGACTTAACTATCGAACATTCGGAGTCTATTAGGCTATAACATATGGATATCATGGATCATGTTTATCAAACTTCCAAGGTTGGATGAGTTCACAAACTGTTTTAGCCTTCATTAGTAAAAGGTAAAACTAAAGATATTATTGCTAGTTTGCTTCATTATTAAATAATGAAATCTGTATAGAAAATTAATGGAACTAAAAATATTTTTTAAATGAAAGCTATTATAAATCTGTATGAATTGGGAAATTCACACAATTCATAAGTAACACTACACTGTAATTATCTTGACAAAGTTTGATGTCAAGTTACAAACTCATCTGCGACACACTCTCTAGAAAATAAACCACATATATTAGAAGTGAATATAAATGATAAGCATGAAATTACTAAAGAAATAAGAATAAAATATAGATTCATATGTGGTTGCATTTTGTATATATTAGTTTTAGGATTTGGAAGAAAAATAGAACCTTCTACTAAAGCAATGTAATATCCAGAATGATCATTGATCTTGGGATGCAGAGACTAACTGAATGACCTGGGGCAAGCCACTTGTCCTCTGTAAGCCTCAATTTTCATCTGTTTAAAACAGAAATAACAACGATCATCCTGCTCATTTGTTCTTCACAACAACTATTTAAAATAGGAAAAGCATTAATAGATGACTAAAATACAGCTGTTACTATTTTGAAAACTGTAAGGCATTATAGAACCAAAGTATTCTTATATTGTGCACAAATCTGATGTGTGCACAATATAATAAATGATGGAAAGATGAAGTGAGCATTCTGAATTATAAAAATGTCACAAAATATTAACTATACATAACGCAGATTTTCTCAGCAAGTCTTTCCAGTGCCTAAGGAGGACTTGGATGAAATAATTTGCTTTTGAAATCCACCTTCAAAATGCTACTGCTTTCATGGCTAAATGTTGCATAGAATGTCAAGAGCAAAAACCAATGAGGGAAAATGGAATAAAAATTGCCTTGCACAATGGAATGGAAGCAAAGGAAAACAGAAAAATGAGGTGATGAGGAAAATGGGACTACTATAAATATGGAGTAAAAAGCATACAGCACTCAGGCTATATTTGGAGCAAGAATAGGTTAATCAATTTTCTTCCATATTTATGCAACATGATACCTAATATCCTCCTATGCAGAAACACCCGGATGACTGTTTTAATCCCTTTTACAGCACAGGACATAAAATATTACGTTTTCTTTCTTTCTTCTTTTTTTTTTTGAGACAGTCTTGCTCTGTCTCCCAGGCTGGAGTGCAGTGGCAGTATCTTGGCTCACTGCAACCTCTGCCTCCCAGGTTCAAGTTATTCTTCTGCCTCAGCCTTCTGTGTAACTGGGACTACAGGAATGTGTCACCACTCCTAGCCAATGTAGTTTATATTTTTATTAGGGACGGGGTTTCACCATATTGGCCAGGCTGGTCTTGAACTCCTGACCTTGTGATCTGCCTGCCTCGGCCTCCCAAAAAATATGACATTTTGATCCATCTAAAACCCTATTTAGAGTTACCATTCAGAACATACTGGAATCAAATGATCATCATTTTGAAAGTCAATTTTTAGTGGTTCTATGCTAAGCAGGAGATTTATATTGGAAAGAAAATATAAGCAAGGGCAAGTGTTTTTACTATAAAGAAAAGATCTTTCTAATATAATTAATTGCCGTACATGTATGAAATATTGGACATGGGAAAATATCTTTTATATGTTTGGCAAAGTGCTCCACAAATAATAGCTTCTCCATGCAGCTACAGAATATACCCATAAATCAGAATTCATCTCAAATTTAGATCTCCCAACTCCAAGCCTAGCGTACTCCCTCTACATTGGCCATTAACTTCCTGAGGTTATTTGCTACAGTTTTGCACAACAATACGTAAGGGTTTTGGTGTTTTAAAAAAAGATACTGAGGGAAAGACCTAATCAACTACATCCTTGGGGAAGTCTCCTTTCAGATATATTTGTTGAGTATTTACAATTTGTCTAGCACATGCTTTGGGCTGGCTATTGAAAATGTAATAGAGAATAAAACAGATATGATCTCCTTCCTCAGGGAATATGTAATAACTTCAGTGCAATAGGATTAAACATAAATAATCCCATTCATCTGCACGTTCGCCCTCTGTTTTCTCTTCCACTACTAAGAGAGTTATCCTATGTCCTTTAAAAGACTCCACTCACAGACTCCATCTCACATACTCTCTGGTCATCTGAAGGAATTTGCTTGTCATTTTTATCTTTGACTATTCAACAGTTCACCCTCATTTTTACATTGTTTTCAACAGCACACAGTTATACCTTAATTTCTCCCATCCTAAAAACAGATATACTAAGCATAATAAAATAATTCCTGTGACCCCACAGCTACTTTCAGGTATCATTAATCTACCTCCCTTCAAAAACCTCTTTTAAGCATTTTTAAGTGTCTGTCCTCAAATCTTCACCTCCTATATCCACTCCTCAACATACCCTTTTCAGGAATTTATCCTCCATTCCAAACAACTGAAATGCTTCCATAATGAAGTTAACAACAACCTTTATTGTGCAAATCCTGTGGCCACATTTTTGTTTGTGATCATCTAACTTTATCTCTCAGCATCATTAAACCTAGTTGACCCTTGTTTCCTTCTTAAAACTCTATCCTGTGGCTGGGCACAGTGGCTTATTCCCGGAATCCCAGCACTTTGGAGGCTGAGATGGGAGGATAACTTGAGCCTAGGGGTTTGAGACTAGCCTGGGCAACATAGAGAGACTCCATCTCTATTTAAAAATAATAAACAAAACCCCCACTATTCTATTTTTTATCCTACATCACTTCTGAGTGTCTCCTTTGCTGGGTAATACATACACACCAAATCTCTCTGCTTTTCACCATTTCCATCGATATTGCTCTAGTCCAAGGCTCAATTGCCTCATCCTTGGGCTACTGCAACAGCCTCCTAACCAATATACCTACTTTCTATTTTGACGTGCTCTAATGCATCCTCCTTATAGCAGCCTGAGCGGTTGTCTTAAATAGAAACGATGACAGATAATTTCTCTGCTTAAAATCCTCCAATGAGTTCATTGCACTTAGAATAAAATCGGAAAGCATCACCATGACTGCAGGGTTACCTGGCTCCTGCCCACTTTTTCAATATATTTTAACCACTGTTCTCTTTACTTACTACTCTCCATGCATATTGTTCTTCTTGCTACTCTTGAAAAGTCTTATAATGTCATATGTCCATAGGTCCTTTACATTTACTGTTTTGTTTGGTCTGCATCTGGATCTTTTGATGGTTGGATGCTTCACATGGTTTAGGACTCACATAAAATGTCACCTCCTCACAGAGGGACTCTCTGATCACTTAATCTACAGTAGGCCTTCCAAGTCACACTCTTCACATCTCCTTTTTAAAAATATTCACATCATTTATTTGCTTATTTTAAAAAATCTCCAACCCCTATAGAAGGTATGAGCTACTATAATAAAATGTTCACTAATTCTGTTTACTGATATTTCTCCAGAACCTTGAGAAATGCCTGGCTCATTGTACACTCTTGAATGAATTAAAGTACTGGGTAATTATACATTTATACACAGTACAGTCTTGAACTTAGCTTGGCTTCCAATTCTGGCTCCATATTTACTAGGTTTTTGACTTAGTTAAGTTTTGCTTAACTTTCATAAAATCTAAGTTTCTTCATTCATAAAATGGGAATAATATTTTTATAAGGTTGTAAAGATTATATAATTTACATGAATTATATGGAGTGAAGCCAGAGCTTAATACACAGTGGGCACTTCGTGAATTACTTATGTACACAATGACACTATTTTAATGTATTTGTTTTTAAAAAATGTGCTTTAAAATATTTTGTTGTGTGTTTAATATTATGAAAAAGTAAGCATTTCCCATCCCTTCAGCAAACCATTTCTCCAGAACTTATAAGGGAAGTCAATGGGTTAAGTATGTTGTATGTGATGGAGAACTGCTTATTTCACATTTAGACTGTAAACACTGTATAAAGTCAGGATTGCTCATACAGTTATGTAATTTTGTGATCCACATGTTTAAATAAGTAAAATTAAGAAAATGAAGATTTGATAGTTGATGAGTAAATGTAAATACTAGCACTTTAAGAATGAAAGCAAGACCATTCTGTAGCCTAAACTAGATGCTGTCATCTGTGGGGGTTAGGGAAGATGCTAAGATCTGAGCCTGCTACCATGCTACTTCATGAACATCTGGCAGTCTGTCACTTCACAGGCAACAACATCTTCTCTAAACAGAAGAGACTTGAATTCATCAGGGATTCCCGTAGTACAGTATATACTTAACTTAAGTACCTGCTTTCCCGTGATTTCCATAGATTATCATATTCATGACACTGTGGAGTGAAAGCATTTTTCTCACTCTCTAACCAGAACATGAAAAAGAAATTAAAACACTGGCAGGCACTTTGTCTCCAGTTTGTTGGACAAGTAAGAAAAGGACTTTCCACCCATTAATGTAAATGAAATTCTGTCAACTTAGAGCATTTAAACAAAGATGACAGCAGTCTGTCTATTAATAAATACCTGACAGAATAACAATTACATTTGTAGTTGACTGTTTTTCTTTCAATAAATGTAGGTCAGTGGGTATTTTTAAGTAATCTGTTTAAAATAAATTTGCAAACCCCAATAACTTTTCTCCCATCTCTATTGACCCAGAAGTAACTTTAATATGCAAATTCTTGCCTCTTAAAAGTGGTTTTTAGAACATTGTGGTCAAAACCTTTTTAACACAGGTAACTGTGTAATTAAATATGTGTGTATCTACTGTGTGTATACACACATACATACAAAATATATATGTGTGTATATATATGTGTGTGTGTGTGTGTATATATATATATATATATACACACATATATAAAACATCTATATTCTATTCCAATATTTTGAATTCTATAGAAAGATTTCAAGCATAGAGGGCTCTCTGTTTTCCAGTGATGGTTTTTCCATTTAGGGATAATCTGGACCCTTATGCTACTGCTTCTATCTGACTTGTACATTTTTTTCATTATTGACTATCAGAAAGGAAAGGTAAAGAAAGGTAACAAATTGATCTAGCTGGTTAGTCCTCTAGCCTTAGGAATCCATTTTGCAGAGGAAGAAGAAGTGAATTTAATGAATAAATTGAGTTTTGGGGGATTATGTGTGGAATTCACTAATCCACCTGGCTCAATATCACATTAGTTAGATTTGAGAAAGTAAGTTTCTAAACAGAATCAGGATGAGACTTTCAATTTCCTTTGTGGAAGATCTTTCCAAGAGAATGTGTTTTCTCTGTCTAGGGAAGTTTGGGAGATGGTGTATGTTGATATATTTGAAAGTTATAAGTACTACAAAAAGAGTGAATAATTTTACCTTCATTTATTAAAAATTAAAAGCACAACTACATTTCATCAGATTTCAGATGTTATCATGCATTGTTTATTCATACAATAAAGAGGGAAATATAAGGAAATGCATTGTTTAAAATAATACTGAAACTTTTTCACATTCAGCATCTGGCAATTTGAAGACGTAAGATATAAGATAAACAGATTCAGAGGTATTAAAAATGAAAAAATGCATGTCGATTTGGTAAAATGCATTGTGTTCTCTAAATACTTACTGGCTCAGTTCTAAGTCTTCTCATCACTGTCAGTAGCCATAATAGAGTAATGGCATCTCATTATTCCTAGGGAGATGCTACATGGAAATTACATCATCATATCTAAAACCCTACAGACCAAAGTCCAAACTTTTGATGCATGAAACTTCAAAATTTACCATCATAGACAAGCAAAGAATAAACCTTGTTCCATTTCCAGCATTATCCCAGAAAACAATGTGTGACTATCTCAGAGAAAGAGAAGTGAGAGTGGGCATCACTGTATGTTCTTAAGTTGGGCTAAGTCCATACCTGAAAACTTCTGAGATAGGTGTCTTTGTTGTTTTTTAACTCCATTTTCCTAATCATATCTCTTCTAGAGGTATGTGATACTAAAGTTTATTTTTTAAGTTAAAGAATATGTACATTATATATTTGTATTTGTATCATCTAATGTGAATTCAAGGAAAACATGTCATAAACAACATTTGTTCCTTCAAAGAAAATCAGGATGTCCTAACCATTTTACAAGAGAATGATTTTCCTCTTGTATCTCTCTATGAATGCTTTTGTATGAGTTAAATATTTTATGACAGACTTAGTTATTTCTAGAAGTTTCTGTTGATCAGTATGCTGGGGTAAATTCTAGCACTGCCCCTTAGAGATATTTTTCTAGGGCAGAATGAGCCACGGAGAGAAAGATACACAGGACAGTGTCAATACAGCATCATTATATCATTTAATGGTTGGTGGAGGTTATGGCAGCCAATATTCTGAGGAAAGCAAGTTTTCCCTGAAGGATGAAAAAAACCCATCATAAAATCATAAACTAATACCACATATTCCTGTTAGTCATCCACTGATGAAACTGTGTATGTGAATACACTAATGCATTCCTTAAATGCAAATTACTGCAAAATTCCTAAGTAAACTGTCTTCCACTTCAGAGCCATTGTAATCCATCTCTTATGTCAGATGAACTGTGAGACTTATCTTTCTGATCGCATAGGCTTTAGTGCTTTTCATCGTTCATCTCTCACACTGGATAATCCTTTTACCTCTCCCTTCCAAGTTTATAATTTAAACACAATCTATTCACAACTGAAAAAAGGACCGTAGTGTAAATAGGATGTCTTTAAGTTATAGCCAAAGAAGCCATTACTGGTTATACAATGGTGTGGGTTCTATTACACAGAGGACAATATAAGGAGCCTCACTCTTCACTTGCTTTCATCAATGTTTTGTGTTAACACACAGAATAAAGGGTGGGTGCTGAATTTGGGGTCTTCTCTTGCTTTGACTTCCTTCTTATGGTCTTGTAGCATTTTGTGTTTGAGGGAAAAGTCCTTGAGTACCAGCACTGGCCTCTGTGAGTTCTTCAGTTTGTCATCAACATGGATTCTGATTTTATTGTTTAAAATCATAAAACAGCAAATTAAGTAAATTGGTATTCACTCTTCAAAATCCTAGGTGGCCATTTAAAAGAGAATCACGTTTAGGAGAATTAAAAGAAGTATATAAAATGCTTCCATAATATATTTTTAAGTGAAAGAGAAAGTAGGATTAGAGCAGTACATGCAGTATGATCCTAATGTAGTTTAAAGACTGACCGTTAATATATATACACAGACACATACACACACAAACAACTGGGATCTCTGAGTAGCGAGGTAAGAGGTGTTTTATTATACTTATGTATTTTCCTAATTTCTACAGTGAGCACATACTACTTTTATAATGAGGAAAATGTTCTTAAGAGCGTTGTCCTAAAAGGCACACTAACAGAAATTGTTATAAAAACCCATGCAGGAAGAAAATTACAATAAGTATTATGGTCACCATTGTTACCTTATATGTTTTTAAAATATGAATCTCAAATCACAATTTAGAGTGGTAGATACCAAAGAAATGTGTGCTGTGGGAGGATGCATTTGTAAATGACTACACACAGAAATATGATAAGTAGACCTCAGGCCCACTTCTAAAATATGGTTAAATACATAATAAGAAATAAATGTTCATTCAGTACAGCGAAGCAATGCATATGTTTGAGGATATAGAATTTTATTCCTAAGAATATAAAACTCCTACCTTTTAGGTATATATGGGGTGTTGGCAAATTAATATCTTCCAAGAATTAAACTGCAATGCTAACTTTCCAAGAATTAAAACTATAATGCTAGCTTTTATTAGAGTGAGTTCTTTTCTATTTGCAGCTCTCAAAGAAGAAATACATTTATGCAGATATACATTTGAAAATATTCATATTCAAAAACACAGATTAGAAGTTTGTCTTTCCAAATAAATTAAATTAAACATTTAAGTTAAACTAATGTTTGTTGAGCACCTACAATTTTTTAGGTTTTGATCCCTCTAGCTGTCTCCCGATGCAATGGGGTACCCAAACTGCCTGCACTATGGCTGCCTTTTAAAGGGGGGCTACAGTGTATCTTACCAAGACACAAGCTTAGGAGGTCCAAATATAAACTATAGTTGATGTAAAATGACAAATTAGTCGTGCACAGTGACACACACCTATAGTCCCGGCACTTTGCAGGGCCAAGAAAGGCAGATCACTTGAGACCAGGAGTTGAAAACCAGCCTGGGCAACATGGTGAAACCCATCTCTACAAAAAATACAAAAATTAGCTGGGTGTGGTGGCATGTGCCTGTGGTCCCAGCTACTTGGAAGGCTGAGGTGGGAGGATTGTTTGAGCTCAGGAGGTCAAAGCTTCAGTGAACCAAGATTATTGTGCTACTGCACCCCAGCCTGGGCAGAAGAGCAAGACTCTGTCTCAAAAACAAACAAAACCCAAAAATGAACTAAAAATATATAAATAAAATGACAAATCATGAATTTGCTATGGAAATTGGTAGCTTTTCTCACAGTATTAATCTTTGTACACAATTTCCTTCAAGCAATGTTTTATAGTAAAAACAAATTTGAGTTGTTTTCAGATATCCACCTCAGAAAATGCATAAAAAGGCAAGGCCGGGTGCGGTAGCTCATGCTTCTAATTTCAGCACTTTGGGAGGCTGAGGTGGGTGGATCCCCTGAGGTCAGGAGTTCGACACCAGCTTGGCCAACATGGCAAAACTCCGTCTTTATGAAAAATGCAAAAAATCAGCCAGGCATAGTGGTGTGTGTCTTTAATCCCAGCTACTCGGGAGGCTGAGGCAAGAGAATTGCTTAAACCTGGGAGGTGGAGGTTGCAGTGAGCCTAGATCACACCATTGCACTCCAGCCTGGATGACAGAGCTGGACTCCGCCTAAAAGGTAAAAAAAAAAAAGCAACTCCACATCCCTGAGATAAAAGCATGGCAGGTTGAATGTGCTAACACTACAAAGTTTCCAAAATAAAACCTTTATTGATTGATTGACTGAATGCCTTATCGTTACTGTCACTTATTTATCTGCTGCTTTCAACTACATGTACATGTATGGATGAAGAAAGGCTCCCTGAACAATCTTCACTAGAAGATCACTTCGGAACCATACGCTAAAGCACAGCTTTTTTATTGCTGTGTAACTGCAGAGGACATTTAGAGGAAGCTGGGTCAAGCACTCTTGTCATGTTTCTGTTATACTGATTCAACTTATTTCCTAAGGTTTATTCACACTCATTCTATAAAGTTAATAAAGAGACAATTAGGAGAAAGATAATCCATTGTATACATATTGGAAGAAACTTTTAGTGTTGCTAGAGTGTCAAAGATGCAATTTATCGTACTTTGTTTAGAGCTTTTGTATCTTTACTCGTAAGTGAAAAATGGTCTATAATTATAGTCTACAAATTTCTGGGTTGTACTATTGTTAGAATTTAACATTAAAGTTAGTCAAGGTTCATAAATTTATTAAAGAATTTTTTGTATCTTTCTATAACCTGTAATTGTTTAAATAACATAGAAATTCTGATAAAACTATCAGCTATTCAAATGTGAAATCACTTGTGCCTGATATCTTTTTTAATAATAAATTTTAAAATTTGCTTCCAAATATATTGATGATTACTGATTACATAATCAACTTGAGTAGTTTTTATTTGATAAGAAATTACTCCTCCCTCTAGATTTTCTGACCAAAGAATTATATAAAACACTTTTTCACTCTTTAATTCTCTCCTGTGTTTGAGGTAACAGTAGAGAATTGAAGAATTCTGTTTTCATTTTCATAGAATACATTTTTGCTTCCTTTTTGCTTGAGATTTTACTGTAATTGTATATATCTGTTGATCTTTTCAAATGTTATCTTTTGTTTTATTTTTCCTGTTCTTTTGGATCTTCCCAAGACTGACCTTGCTGATGCGAGGGAGAAGTGACATCCCTGAGGCCAGCGCATCTCCTCCCAGTCCAGGCTGGTCTTCCACCTGGACTCTGGGCACCTTGAGCTCTCTATGTAACCTTCAGATTTTATTGTGATAACATCTTCTTTTTCCCCCTTTTGTTTCCCACCCTGCCCTTAATCTTTTGCTTGAAAGCTTTTTCCGTTTCTTTTGCACATTTTTTTTCCAAGCCAGAAACTTTTCCAACAAACAGAACCATTTAAAAATACACACGTAGAAAGCAAGAGATAACTATAAAATAGATTCCATGCTTCCTGGCTTCTGCATGGGGCAGGAACTGAGGAGGGCATCAAAAAAAGTAGGTCCAACAATATAAGCTGCATTGCTGTGTAAGTGCCTGGAAACAGCAGTACCCATTGAAGAGTACTGAACACAGAATCAATTCTTAAAAAGGAGATTCGGGTTCTAGGGCTTTGTTTAAATTATTTTTACTGCCAGATTCAAAAATTAACTCTTATCTAAAGGATCAGTCACCAAATTTCCCTCTTACTGTCAACTCAGAAGTTTAGAGGAGTACATAGAACCAAACAGAAGAAAAAAATTCTAAGTTTTATAATCACATTTATTTGCTTCCAAACTTTCAAAAAACTTGTCATTAATAACTCATATTTTGATGGTTTAGAGCAGATCATGTGAAGATTGATGTTTAATGAGTAAATTACTGTGCCAGTTGCAAACAGGAAAGAAAAAAATTTAATGGAAGAGGATATGATAATATAATATTTAATGATGAAGGGAGAAAATCCTTCATTTTTTTCACAGGCTGTGGGGACAAAAAGTTCTTTCCTTCAGGTATTGGCAATTCTGAAAGAAAGCAGTCATTAGAAAGCATACTAGGTATGTGATTTATTGTGACTTCTAGTGACATAACAGAGTTCAAACAGAACAATATTTGAAAAGAAAGCCATACACCAGCACATTTAATAATTCTGGCTTATGAATATTAAGAAGTGAATTTTTATGCCATCTACAATGGGTCTCAGCACTTCAGTATATCCCCAGAAGTCAGGTAACAGCTCTCTGTGCTAGAAAACCATCCAAAGCAATGACATGGAAATTAGCACACCAGTGTCCCGCTTTGCAGCCCAGTCCCTCGATTTCTGTGATTTGACAGGAAGATATCAAAGACTGCAGAAAAGTGTTAAGGGATAGCTCAGATGCTGGCGTGTGTGGTGGAGCAGGTGAGCAGTTAGGATTGTGTGCCACGGGCTGACAGGAGAGGGAGTGTCAGGCTACCACGTGAGTGAATATGGGCCCTATCGTGGAAAATACGCTTTTTGTTAGGACTCTCAATATCTAGAAGGAGGGCCAACCTTTCTGGCATGAATGTGCTACTGCTGTGAGGATCCAGTAAAAGGTCTTCTCAGGGTTTGTTTAAAAAGGTCAGCTCAGGAACTACTGACCCCTGTGACTTCATCCTGACAGTTTCAGCCCTCTTACAAAATCACTCTTGTCACTTCTTGCCTCCTGTGCTTTTCTGAAAACAAAACCCTCTACCACCTGCCGCCCATTATTCTACCAGTGAGCAACATGCGCTGTCTTCAGCTGATATTTCAATTTATTCGTGGTTAGATGTGCAGTAATCCTCTGACTGAAGCTGAGGGAGCAGTTTAAAGATTTAAAACAAAACAAAGCCAGTGCTTCAAACATCTCTTCATGCAAAGCTTACCAGATGCAGAAGTGTGGCTAATTCTTATCCACACAAAAGCAAAACGAAGACCCGCAGATGGTCAGTGCCTGCCCTCTGCAGAGGGAGAGGCAGGGTTGGCTCCAAGTAACAAATAATTATCCAGGCCCTTTGTAAATCAAGTTGTACCACTTCTCCTGTGAGCACCCACAAAGACGGCTGCATATATTTGCTATTAGCTCCTCTTTGTCTGAGGATTTTGTTAATGCCCTTTCTTCATATAAGTTTGTGTCGCCTTGTTCTCACATTTGACACCAACGGCAATAGCCTTGCAGAACCTTTGTTTCTATTTTCTTCAAAATGTGTATTCTTCAATGAGGTTTCATCTTAATCTCTTCTTTTCAAAAGGATATGAATTGAACATGCAGAGAATCAGCCTAACAGGACCGATGATCAATTTCCATTTCCTTTCAGTGCCTTTGCCACCCGTGGGCCACCTACACAGCTTTCCTTGAAGACAAAGGGTGTCTGAAATGGACAACTTTATTTTATACACCAGTCTCTTAGTGGACGACAGAGACTCATCGCCCATAATAAATCCTTCCCCTGACCCTTTTATATAATGCACAGCTGAGCTAAAAAGGAAATCAATGTTGCGATTTTAATTTAGCACTTTCATTCTGTTAATTTATCTAAAAAATCCTATGCCACGACTTTCCCTTGTCAAAACAGCCAATTCCTGTCAATAGGAAAATGGGAAAATGCTCTGAGTCTCTCCTCTACACCCCCAACCACGTTTTCAGTAGTATGGCTATAAAAACCATGGGGCACATATTAAGCCCTCCATGTTTTCCTGTACGTGCGAAGCTTCTTTTGCAAGCAGTGTGAACTTGGCAAATTGAAGAAATATGGAGGGTCTTTAGGGAGAAAATAATCTGGGACCACATTGTTTGTTAGCTTTGCTAAAGATGTTTGTAAAACTACTAAAATGGAATGCCAAGTGTCTAAGTATATATTAATGGTGATGCCTGAGCATATTATTCAACTAGGGATATTAAATCCTGATTAATCTCTGGGGAGAGTTCTAAGTAATAAATAACACTGTGTTTGCTGTCTGGGCATCATAAAATAACTCAGGTTTTACTCTTTTCTTTCTGTATTTCACAATTTGACAATAAACCAGGGATAGAGACTTATTTTACTCTGGGTATGATGTTGTCATAGGGGAATAAGGTCAACTCAGCATCGCCCTGCTCTAGTGCCATGGTGCATATGCAAAGCAGTGGAGCCCCTGAGCAGCTGAGGACCTGCTACCTTTCCAAGAGAAATCTCCTGTCAAGAAATTGTTTCTTCAAGCCTTTATTCAAATATTACCTTCTCAGTGGGACCTTTCCTAATCATCCCATTGATACTAAAATCCTTCCCTGCCTCCTGCCACTCCCTAGCCTTCCCTGTACCTCTTCCATGACTTTTTCCCCCTTGGCACTTCTGACTTTCAATATCACTTTATAATTTACTTATTTTGTTTATTATCTGTCTCCATTCCAGTGAAATATAAGTATACTGTCGTTCACTAAATTATCCTCAGGGTATGGGATAGTTTTTAACATACTGCAGGTGCCCAAAAAACATGTTTCCCAAAAAATTATTATGAGGTCACTTCTGGCCAGTTGTTTCTCGGGTGCAGGAATGGCAGCCTTGTATAGGTTGATGCACATAACAACTGTTGGAAAGGAAACCACTTTTTGCTCTCAAGGTCCTTATAAATTCTACAAGAGCTGAACATAATACAGAAGAAGGAGCCCAACTCCAAATCCAGGACAAGGAATTAGCCCAAGCATGGGCTTATAAATAGAGTGAGATCCTGGGACTTGTGTGTGGCTGAAATTAAAAAATAAACCTAGTTGGTTTGGGCTTGAAATGAGGTTTCACCTATTAGTTCAGCATGTTGTAAGCAAAGTAATTCAATGAGGGCCGTTATAGCACAGGTACCATGCTTGGCAATATAAGAGAGACAGCATCCTCGCCTGGGTCTGCAAGCAGATTATGATCTAGGGAAGTTAACATACATGTTTCAAGTCTAGAGCAGGGCATGGAATGTACTATTATGGGAAATCAAGGAGAGTTTGTCCAAGATACTTGAATTTTGAAGGATGGCAATGTTTTCTGTACCAGAGACGAAATAAATAGCATTCAAGGCAATGGGAATGCTGTTAAGGGAAGCAGAATGCATTTGAGGAATAGCAATTAGCCTCATGTAGCCCACTTCCTTTGTGGATGTTTGCTGGAGTATGGATGAAAAGAGAGATAATTCTAGAAAGATTGGTGATTATTAAACTGGAGGCTGGGTTTTCCATGTTGTATTATTTTATCAGGGAACCACGAATAATTCTTAAAGAGGAGACAGACCTCATTCAGAAACCTGTGCTATAGGAAGGATGCTTTATTTTGTTTTTGTGGCAGTGATGGGGCTAGGAATAAATATGATTAGTCAAGTAAATAAGTATTTACAAGTACTAGGCTATAAAACTTAAAAACTATGGAATCCATCCAACTTATAATTGTAAAGCAGTAAATGTAGAATATTCTAGAATGGAGAGTCATATACTCATATTTCAAAGACCTCCCATCAGAGACTTTGCAATTTTGCTCCTTATTCTTTCTAGTATTCTTAATCTGAATGGTTAAGAATTCTTCAAATGAAACCTCTTTAACTTAATTATAACCAATTTGATCTTATTTCCTCCTATATGTACAAAGATAATTACCATATGGTATTGCCTAGCGTCAGCCTGTTACATGACTGAAGATATTAAACAAGTAAACTGTTCTTTAAACAGTCTACTGTTCTTTAAAAAAAAATGTTGCTTTAATCTTTCCTTATGTCACTTAGTCTCTTTAGTTAAAAAAAAAAATGAAAGAAACTCCCTTCTTTACTTCTTGCTATCGTTTTTTTTTTTTTTCTCTAAATATTGACAATAAAACTGTATGTTGACCTGAGAAGAATGTGACTACTGGAGAGACTAGTGGATGATCACTTCATGACTCTTTTATGTAATTGACTTTTTAGTCCTCAATTGCACTGCTCTGATTAGTCAAATTAAATATAAGGTTGCCTATACTCTCAGATATTTTTCTTCTATATTTGGACCTTGTTAGATCAGGCCATCCTCTATTATCTTTAAAGTAAAGGTTAACCACCATGTGGCCAGGGAATAGTAAAACATGATCCTGACACATTTATTTAAGTTTTAAAGGCAAAACCTCATTTTTCAGCTGATGAAACATAGGCTCAAAAATCTTTTTTTTTTTATTTTTGAGATGGAGTCTTGCTCTGTCACCAGGCTGGAGCACAGTGGCACAGTCTTGGCTCACTGCAACCTCCGCTTCCTGGGTTCCAGCGATTCTTCCATCTCAGCCTCCTGAGTAGCTGGGACTACAGATGCGTGCCAAACACCCGGCTAATTTTTATATTTTTAGTAGAGTCCAGGTTTCACCATGTTGGCCAGGATGGGGCTCAAAACCTTAATGCTAACCATAACATTGTAGGTTCTCATTTGAATTCCGAAAATCAGGTATTCTTATGTAGAAGAAACATATTTACTCTATATGTCAGCCCGTACTAAGATATACACACACAGAGTTTATCACACTTCCTCCAGATAAAATTTATTTTTTCTAATAAATCCTGCTTCTAACATTAAGATTGGATTTAACTAGTTCATTGAGACTTGGTCCTTTATTATCCTCCGAAATTGGTATTATACTATCAAATAAATATAAGAAAAACGGTAAAAATTCATCTGAGTAGGGTTTGAAATATAGTACCTTCAATAGCCCAGAGGACTCTCTTACCTTTGAATCTGATAAACAAAGTAAATATATGAAGAAAAATATGTATGCTCCGTGGCATCACATTTATATACTAGATTATTTACACAATTTTTCTTTATTGGTTCTTTGAATGTAAGAAAATCCACAATCTAGAGGCCTAAAAATAGATGAGAACATTTATTAAGAAAATATACATGGCCACATATATATAAATGCATATGAACATTTACTTTTTGTTTTAATTCTCTCATTTATCTTTCCCAAATCATTTTATGGTCTATCTAATCTTTAACAGATTTTTTTTTGTTGTTGTTGTTAGCTTCATTACAACATCCGAAATATCCAGTTTCCTCTTTAGCTGCTGCTGTGTTTAGACAGACACCTTTATTGAGTTATCAGAAGACTGTGCAGGTTCTGAGCCCTGCAGCATACAGAAGTAGCCTGGGTGATTCAGGTCAATGTGCAATAATGAATCTGGGGCCCTGCCAAATATGGTCTGCCATGGCGAAGGAAGTTCTATCTCTCCGCATTTTAAACTGTAATTTTTATTTTTTATTTTTGCATTTCACTTTTCCATGGATTTTGCTTCATTAAACAACTTTGGAAGGAGTACTTCGCATTCTTGATTTCTGCGTGAAAGTCATTGATTAACTGGTGAATTTATGGTTTGAAATGATACAAGGCCTGTTCTGTAGGAACCAGAGGAAAATTTCCTAATGGACTTCTTCCTGATCATTTTACCAGAGCAAATGCCCTCGCCTGCTCTAAATAGTACAGATTTCTGGTATTTTACTGTGTCATTAGTTTGACCAGACAGATTTTAGTCCCTAATAAAATAATTCTCCTAACTCTTAGGTTATTTATTCTTAATACTTTGTTGTGAGATAAGGCAGAAAGACATGCTAACTCATCTGCAATGCTTCAACATTATGACTTTAGTAACTTTTCTGAGTAATTTTAAAAACATGGAGAGCTACAAAAAAACAGTTCAAGGAAACAAAAGGACTAGATTTATTCCAAGCACGGGTTCAGTGGGTTAGTGTGCTTTGTATTTCACATTATTTCTTTTGACATTCTTTAGTGTCTACCAAGGATGAAAGAATATAGCCTCCACTGTCCATTTGGAATTTAACCTTCCTATTTGGCCAGCTATTAGGAACACAAATGTTTGGGTTCAGTGGATAGAAGTCCACTGAGGAAAGTCAGATGCTAATAAAATTTTCCTGCATCTTTGCACACCCAACGTGATCTATCCCAACCCAAATATTTGTGCATACACACAGAGAATAGTTTATCTGATCTTCTCATAGTGATTTTCTGGATTATCTTTTCTTTATGAATTTAAGAAAGTCACTTACTTCTTTTTATCTGCTAACCAAGGGGTTCATAAATATTCTCTAAAAATCTGTGGGTTCTAACACGGGAAATCAGAGAGTACTTACTTTTCCTAGTAGGTGTGAAAGAAAAACTCTAGGTTCACCTTGAATAACATCTGGAGGGACTGAATTAACAGAGTAAAACCGCAACTTCAAAACTGTTCTTTAGAATGTTAATTTAATTTTAAAACCTTTCAAAAGGTTTAAAGGATTCTTTTTTAATAAACTAACTAGTGGGGAAGAAATAAGCCACTTGTTTTGAGAAGTTATCAGTGGTTCCAGGACTCTGAAGTGGCAACTGGATTTTCAAAAATATTTTAAAATAATCCTCCATTTTTGACTAAGATAAGGACTATTTGCCCGTGAATGGAGACTCAACATACACAACCATGTCTTCTATTTATGTGGTTGAATATTGTTTTAAAAAGACTATCTTGACCACATGAGATCATTTTTCTCAGCAAACAAACCTAAAAAAAGTATTACACCATTACTGATTCATTTTCTGTCACTCTTATCCAACATCTCATTTGTTATAGAAAATTAAGCAGATTTTAGTAAAAAGGTATTAAAAAGAAATTCCAGTTTTATAACTTTCTAGTACTTATAATTATTATAACAATGCTGAATATTTGCAAAGGCCTGGAGTGTGAGACTCAATTTACTGAATAGGCCAGAATAAGCCAGAGAAGCAATTGCTGTGGTCTGACTGTTTGCGTCCTCCCTCATTTTCATATATTGAAATCCCAACCTCCAAAGTGATGGTATTAGGGGGTGGGCCTTTGGGAACTGATAAGTCATGAGGGTGAAGTCTTCAGAAATCAGATTAATGCCTTTATGAAAAAGACCTTAGAAAGACTCCTTTCTCTATCATTGAAGTTATAGTGAAAAGATGGCTGTTTAGGAACCAGATAATAGGCCCTCACCAGACACCAAAACTGTTAGCACCTATATTTTGGAATAAATTTCTGTGGTTTATAAGCTCAGTTTATAATATTTTCACAGAGCAGTCTAAATGTACTAAGAAAGCAATAAATTATTATTTTTTCCCATTTATTTTATTGCATTTTAGGTTTGGGGGTACATGTGAAGAACATGCAAAATTGTTGCATAGGTACACACGTGGCAGTGTGATTTGCTGCCTTCCTCCCCATCACCTACATCTGGCATTTCTCCCCTTGCTATCAATAAATTATTTTATATGAATAGGTACTTTTAAGATAGTTTAAAATAGTTAACTCTGTTTAGTTTAGCAATAATTTATATCATTCTTTTCTTTTGAGATGATTACTGCCTGAGTACAAAAATTAATTACAAAAGTAAAACTTTTCAGATTAGTAGTATAATGATAAACTTCAGCCATGTTCTTATCTGACTTGTCAGAGATTCTCAATTTATGTGGAGAAATAGGAATGCTTTGACACTGCTGGTGGGAGTATAAATTGGTTCAACCATTGTGGAAGACAGTGTGGCCACTTCTCAAGTATCTAGAAATAGAAATACCATTTGACCCAGCAATCCCATTACTGGGTGTATACCTGAAGGATCATAAATCATTGTATTATAAAGACACATGCACACATACATGTATTGTGGCACTGTTTACAATAGCAAATACTTGGAACCAACCCAAATGCTCATCGATAATAGACTGGATTAAAAAATGTGGCACATATACACCACAGAATACTATGCAGCCATCAAAAAGGATGAGTTCATGTCCTTTGCAGGGACATGTATGAAGCTGAAAACCATCATTCTCAGTGAGCTGACACAAGAACAGAAAACCAAACATCACATGTTCTCACTCATAAGTGGGTTTTGAACAATGAGAACACATGGACACAGGGAGGGGAACATAACACATGGAGGCCTATTGTGGGGTGGGGAGCTTGGGGAGAGATAACAGTGGGTGGGGGGATTGGGAAGGGATTGCATTAGGAGAAATACCTAATGTAGATAACGGGGGAATGGATGCAGCAGACAACCATGGCCCATGTATAACTATGCAACAAACATGTACATTCTGCACATGTATCCCAGAATTTAAAGTATAATAAAAAAAATCATAAAAAAGAGTGAAATCTACTGTACATGTGAGGCTCTTTCCAGAACTGTTCTTTTGGCTCTCATTCTTATGGATGTGGTATGAAGTGGTGAATCCAACCTCTATATACGAGTATTTGATAAACTTGCTTAAGTGGAACTTCTAGATGTATCTGACACTTGTTCCCAACCTAATTGTTTTTTAATTACCCATAGATTATAAGGAATTTTTATATACATGTCTTATTGAAAGCTCTGGATCCTAACAAAGCAAGCACTTGCTTGGATTTGCCTCCCTGGCCCCTTTCTCCACTTGTTCCCACTCAAGCTCCTACCAAATCACATTCTGTGTAGTCCCCAAATGTTCCATTACATATGATGCCCCTCAGTCTATGCATGTGCATGCTGGGTCTTATATACCCTTCCTCCAGTGCAATTTAATAGGTGAATGCTTACTATGTCCTAGGTCCCACCTTGATATGGCCTTCTCCAGGAAGCACTCCCTGCTGAGGCTCATTTCTATCACACCTGAGATTAAGCCATTCATAGTATTTACTATACTATACTGAGTACTGGACGTTCCCGCAGGCCTAGGACAGAATCTTGTAATATTATTAGCATACTGTCTGTCACAGAGAAGTGTTCAAATACATTAGTTGAGTAAATAAATGGGTGAATGGTAGCTAAAACTTCATTTTCTCTTTAATGTGTTTTCTGTACATGATTTCCACATTTCAGCTATTTTTAATTCCCTGGGAACAGCATCTTGCAATTTTCTCCAATTTTAGATTTTCTTTAGGACTTTTGTACCTTGTTCTGCCTGATCACTCCTTCACTCATTCAACAAATATTTTTGAGTTCTGTTTATGTACAAAGTACTTTGCAAGGTTTTCCAAGGAACCCGAAGATAAATAATACTTGGATGTTGCTCACAAAGGGCTTACAGTCTAATAGAAAAGGGAAGACAAGCATAAATGTCAAAAATGGCAAGTTTAATAGAAGGGAAGTAACACATCCAATTGGAGGGATAAAGCAGGCCTTCTTGGACATGAACAAGGCCTGATAGCGTGTGCAAAGTCCGGACATCATAGCATAAAGAGAAAACACATTCCAAGCCATGAGATGATGTGTGTGACAAAGAAAGAAGAAAACAACATGAAAACCACAGACAAAAACCTGCTTAGACCTCAGTGTTTATGGAGAAGGGTAACAATGCTGATCGTATGTTGAAAACAGAGCCTGGCTTGGTCCAGGTAGGGGAGGGTCTTGGAAGTTACATTTTTGTAGGCATAGGGGTTTCGTAAAAGCTTCTGTGCAGAGTTGTACATCTCTCATTGGCTGACTCTTGCTTCATCTTTCTACACAACATTTCTGTACCTAACTCTTTTTTTATGTGAAACTACAGAAATACCTCTTATCCCATTCCAATTCCTTTTCCCGTTATTTTGTGACATTCTAAATAATTCTAGAAATTCCAACTTGAAGGTTGCTAGAAAGGTCATCATCAACCCATTTCCCCCATCCTCATTAAGCTCCTTTACTCACATCAGGCTCAAAATCCCAACAATTCCTTTCTGCAGTGGTCCCTTACTGGCATCTTTTCAATACTAATTTATCTGCTACAGATTTTTTCAGTTATTTCGATAACTTTGCCATCAACATTTCCATTTCTGGAGCCATTTCCTTATCTTACAGCTCCTATATTGTTTCTTTTTTTGAAATACCCAACTCATGGCCAAACTCCCTTGAGCATCTTCTAGGATTATGGGAAGAGTATATTAAACAGAGGCCATTATTTTCCACACATGATTCTATGTACTGCAATAATAAACTATGTATGTATTACTGATCTTGCACAGGCCAAATATATAGCAGTTGGCACTCAATAAGTTTGTTGAGTGCTTAATAAATGTGTGAATGAGTAAGTGTTGGTTCATGTTGGAGTGCAGGTTCCTCAGTATCAAGGATTAGTATTTCTATTCTGTATCCTTAAGCACTTTCACTGATACAGGCACTAAATAAATTCTGATTAAATGAATGCATTAATCCCGTTAGAAAAACAATGCTGTAGAAAAATGAAGAAGTGCAAACAAGATGCAATGCAGTAAGTTTTCTCACCTCAAAATATGTAGAGCATCATATATATTACTTAGGCTATTACAGAAACATATATATTCTTGAGTTCTCATTTACTGATGCCTGTCATATATGCTTTCAATAAAGTATAGCCATTGTTGATGTTTTTTAAAGCCTGACTCAAAGGCTTCACATCTTTGAACTAAACAAGAGTTCTGGGTTTTTATGACTTACACAAACAGAAGCTGAGTGTGGTTAGAGTTATCTGTGCCTAATATTTTAATTCCATTGTTCAATAATTCTCATTCCTTTGCATTAGTTTTGCTTTATTATACCCTTATAACACTCTCAAATATACCTATAAAACTTTACAGCCCTTTTCCAATGGCATATGGTGTGTGTTCTGAAGAGAAACATGTTTATGAGCTGAAAGATGGGAAGAAAATGTAAAGTGCTCTTACGGGACTCAGGGAGGGATTGCTGCCTGCCTGCATGGCAGGAACACTGCAGTATATCAGACTCTTGCAAAGTGAACGGAAGCCCTTCTATTTCAACAATGAGCAGAAGTCTGGAATTATGCTATGCCAACTTTGATGCTACTGAGGTATTTTTTGTTTTTTTTTGATTTTCTCCTAAACATTAAACTCAGTAGTTCCTGAAACAATATTTTAATACAGTATGCTGTAGAATAATATCAATTGAGATGAAGGGAAAGAGAGAAATGTGGAGTGAGGATGGAGGAGTGACAAAAAATACCATTTTACTGTCCTCTCCCATTGAAGCTCACCTAAACTTTGTCCAAACCAGAGTCTGCAACATTGTTCCTTGCAGAGCTTGTTCATAGTTGTTCTTGGAAATATGAAAATACTCATTCTAAAAGGTCCTGCTGTATTCTTTTTTTTTTTTTTTCTGATGTTGTCTTGATCTGTTGCCCAGTCTGGAGTACAGTGGTACGATTTTGGCTCACTGCAACGTCCACCTCCTGGGTTCAAACAATTCTCTTGCCTCAGCCTCCCAAGTATCTGGGACTATAGGCACGTGCCACCACGCCTGGCTGATTTTTTGTATGTTTTAGTAGAGATGGGGTTTCACCATGTTGGCCAGTCTGATCTTGAACTCCTAACCTCAGGTGACCTGCCCACCTCAGCTTCCCAAAGTGCTGGGATTACAGGCGTAAGCCACCATGCCCGGCCTTGCTGTATTCTTAAGATGGTCATTTGTGGAATGCTAGATTCAAATTTTCAGTTGCCTCATGTATTCCATCTTTGTCTTCCTTGTCACGATCATTGGTCTATAGTAACACAGCTGCAGAGACTAGAAATCTTTGTGTGACCTCTGACTTCTTTGTTCTTGCCCCTAGTGGGTCACCAAGCCAGTCATTTCCCTCTCCCATTTCTCTCACTCACTCTTCCCCTTCATTTCCATCACTCTTGCCCAGGTTTCAGGCCTTGAACTTATCTCACATAGCCTATTCCAATAGTTTCTTAGTCTCTTTTAACTCTAGCCTTCCCCACTCAAATTACTCTTTAACATACCACCATAAGATGGTGATTTCTTTTAGACAGCCTTAAATAGCCCACAAAATAAACAACAACCCCTTTATCCCTGTCTATTAAGTCCTTGGTTTGTTTGCTTATAATTAACATCTTTTTACCATCCTGACCTAGTTCAACTCTGCAGTCCCCCACCCAAGTGTCAGCAGCATTGGGTGCATGTATGGTCTTCTTTCTGCACATTCTGTGCAACCCTGAATTCTCCTGAACTTCTCCACCTTCTGAAGTATGGCTCCTCTATCAAATTGTGGCTCAAAGGCTCTTTGTATGTATTACTGAATTTCTCCGTTTAGAAACAATTCTTCTTCTCTGCTTCCTGACACTACTGGCATTGCATCCAATTGTAGCATTTTTATTCTGCTTTTTCATTATACTTTGCAGTTTTAACTCCTGTTTGCACCCAGTGACTATAAACTGCATCTTCATGTCATCATCTTCAACATCTCCATTACCCATTTCACAGTGTGTTTTAAATAGACTCAGGATTATCTTTACACAGAATGTTGGTTCTACTCATGAGGATTCTCCTGGTCCATATCCTGACATTTCTAAATGCCCAGCCTTTCCTATAGATATTCTATTAAAAGGTAAAGTAAAAAGGCACTGAACTGCCTTTAAATAGCAATATAGGAAAATTTCACTGCAGGTCAGGGAGGGTACTCTCATGCTGTCTGCCACCCAGTGTTGATCAAACATAGATGTGAATATAAAATATTTAAGGAGAATGGTTTGAAGGATACATTTTTCTGAATGCTCTAAATTTTACTTCTGGTGTTCTAAATTTAAGCTAGATCTTTTGAGATCTAGTTAGCTGGACAGTCCTTTGCAAAATTCTTGCCACTGTTAAGAGTGGAAAAAAGGCAGTATAAACTGCTACAGTATAAAACTTGTTGTTGCATTTGTATCAGAGATGTAGTTCTAGAACAAAACATCTCCTTTGTATGGACATATCAGACATTTCTTGAGGGATTCCTACCAGAAAGAGAAGTGCTTTGCTTTTTCCATTGGTTTAAACCTGTATTGTGGTCTATATGTGATCTATACGTGATTGCTCCACTCTTTGCATTAGTTGCAGGCAGTTCAAAGTCTTATTTTTAGCCTCCCTTTATTAGGGATATAATCCCTACTACTGATAATACTTAGCTTACTACTTATATACACATAGATACTAACTCCATTCTGTGCCCATTTTATTTTTTTCACTCTAATTCCTATCATCTGATCTTTCTTCCTCTCTCTCTTTTCTTATCTTTCTCTCTCTCTCTCTCCCTCTCTCCCTTCCTTCCTCCCTTCCTCTGTCTATCATCTACCTATCTAACTTCTACATGCCCGCTTATTACTTATTGAAAACCATTATGACAAGCTTTAAGAATGAACAGTGTTTTGGAATAAATGAATACACTAGTAAGTTCTATTTCCTATAAAGTACCTAAGGCAGTACTTTACACATAGAAGACATTCTTTCCTGATTGGATTCCCAAAATTTCAAAGCACTAAAATATACCCCCAAAAAGGAAGGCTACAGGTCCGATGTAATTAGTCACTTGAAATAACCTAAATTGGCTTTTGGTCAAAGTTGAACACAATAATACGGTACTCATCCTTATTGGCTTTCATCTATTCTTAGTGAGTCATATTTCATAACTTTAGGCAAAACGAGTGAGGTAATATGTGCAGTATGTTTCCCTGCAATAATCCTCATACAGAATATCTTGAAGAGAATGGTACTTTTCATGCATGTAATAACACCCAGGCACCACTATATCAGCTAACTTTGCTAGATAGCAGTCACAAAAAGGGCATTAATATCTCTCTTACCTCCACCTGAGAAAGGTTAGTGCTATGGGATGTGCACAACAGGAAGGTCAAAGAGCATGGATTGCTGGTCCCTGCTATATGTCAGAGCAAGACAACTGAAATACACTGAGAAGGTCAAGAGCACTGAGAAGCTGAAGAGACAACTATTTGTGTGTGTGTGGATGTTTATAGGATCTGAAGAAACCTGAGCACAAATGTCAGTCTTCATGACCTGATCATATATGACTCAATACAGAGGTGAAATCAAGGTGCTCCTACTGAGGAGTTCAAAGTAGAGACTCCTGAAGAATGGGACTGCAGTACACCAGGTCCTAACAGGCATCCAGGTCCTAACAGGAACGAAATCCATGAACAAAACTAGCAATGAAGAAAGATCATTCAAAATGGAATAATTTTAGTTTCTAGGGTTGCCTTTTTTTGCATTTTTTACATAACAAAAACTATTTTGTCACTTTTTTTTTTTTTTTTTTTTTTTTTACTTAAACGATTTCTAAATGAAGATAAATGGTGGCTAGGGTGCCTATAATTTAAAATATACCTGAAAAGATTTCTGTGACAGTCCCAATTACCAAGCTATTAAAAGTAAACACAACTGAAAATTTGAAGAACCAGTGGAGAGAAGCCCAGGAAAATGCTGATTTAAAAAAAAAACAAACAAACCACAAACAGATATTTTTAAAAACACACACACACAAAATGTAACTCGACAGACCTTCCTACATCTCAGCTTTCTTTAGGTCAGTCAAATCACTGCTAAAGCTTTCACCAACAGGAACTTTACTCTTGGTGTGCATGCTTCAGTGTAAGAACTGTTACTAATAATAAAAGTTTATAATACTAAGAATTTTTTCCTTAAGTGATAAACAAATGCCCCTACAGACAAATACCATGTTGTATCTTATCAGGAATCTATTCTACCCCACATTCATTAACATAGCTACAGTAGAGTGTACTGGGTTAGGAAATGAATGAAATGGAGGAAATCTTCATAGCTCACTATTTCTAATATAAAATAGGAATTGTGTACAATAATTTTGTCTTTATATTTTGCAAATATAACAGTAATAATATTCGACAAATGGGGAAACGTAAACAACTTCTACTACTACTACACAAATCTAGCACTCTAAAAATTCTATCATTCTTATAGGTCCTTCTTCCATCTTTTTAATGTGCAAATCATCAAGATGAAAATGACTTGCTCATTTTGCATTTTATCATTAAAACACTGCATCCAATAAATTTACTTTAATCAATTATTTTCTGTATTGCTCCCAAGTTTATATAATGACTACTATTTCATTAGTAAGTAATGATGAAGAGAACTTCTGTATGCACATTAAAAATATATTTTGGATTATTTACTTAGAATTAATTCAATACTTTAGATTACATAATTTATTTTCCAAAGAGTTGGACCAATTTATAAAGTCTTCAATATTTATGAGATCAACAGTTTCAAACCAATACTTGATACTGTCTTAAGATAACACGAATATTATATTTTTCTGCTCTGTTAATATGTAATGAAAAAAATGAGGCCTTAGTTTTCCTTAAAATTTTTTAAAAAACTAGTTAGCCTGAACATTTTCTATGTTCTTTATTAGATGTATTTCTTGTTTTGTAAATTGTCTAACTGTAGAGGTACTAAGATATTTTTAAAAATTTAATTTAGCCTTTTGTAAAATAAAAGCATTAATTCTGCCACAATTATTATATTTTCTTTAGCTCTGTTGCTAGCCTTTTTGAATTTGTGTTATATATTACATACATAAATTTTGTAATTTATGCAGATAAATCAATTTGTTGGTCTTCTCTTTCTTTTTTAATTGCTTTTTGATGCTGATACCATACAATGGTATCATAGCTTTACTTTATCTTACTTTTTTTGTTTGAAAAAATAACTTGTTTCTCTAACTTATGCAGATAAATCTGCTTATTAGTACCTTTTTCCTGTTTGTTGCTTTTAAGAACTGATTACCTATAGAAGCTTGATAAATATTCAGTTTTATTTTTTTCTACATGCACTGTGGTTTGATTTTACATCTAACTGTCTAATTCTTTGAAATTTGTTTTGGTATATGTTATGAGATTTTAAAATATTTTTCCACAGTAATTGCTATACAATATCACAGAGCACACTGCAATTAAAAAAACTTTTTCCCATTGTTGAATAAACCGTCTATGATACATATTGACCTACTAGGTTACATTAAAAAAAATTATATTCTAGGCTGTGTGTGGTGGCTCATGTCTATAATCTCAGCACTTTGGGAAGCTGAGGGGGGGTGGATCACTTGAGGTCAGGAGTTTGCAACCAGCCTGGCCAACATGGTGAAATCCCTTCTCTACTAAAAACACAAAAAATTAGGCAGGTGTAGTGGCGCATGCCTGTATTCCCAGCTACTCGAGAGGCTTAAGTAGGAGAATCGCTGAATCCTGGGAGGCAGAGGTACTAGTGAGCTGACATTGTGGCACTGCCCTCCAGTCTGGGTGACGGAGCGAGACTCTGTCTCAAAAATATATTCTAATTATATTAGGTAGAGACAGCTATGGTGTAAGGGTGGTTAGCAATAATAAGCTGATAATAATTTCTTTATCTTTTAGGTAATGACTTATGGCCAAGCTGGGATTTTATATAGCTGGCTCTACGTTTTCAAAAAAGGGAAGAACATCACTTTTGACATTTAAATTGAGTTATGAATCTATTCCATAATAAAAGTAACTCTATTAAACCTGAGTATAAATATTTGCTTTCTTTTGAAAAATGATCAGTTTAAAATAAGCCAGAACTTGGTATCGTCACATCGTATATGTGAGCATGAGTCCTGAAACAAATTGCCTGAGTCTGCCTCTCTGGTCTCCTACTGACAGGCTGGATAGTTTGGCAAATTATACAACCCCTTTGTATGCGACTTTTCTCACAGGTGACAGGACAATAATAATAGTCATGATTTCTTGCAGTTGTGATAAGAATTAAATGAATTGAATGAATATTTATGTTATTTTACCATGTTTGGGGAGGAAGAGGAGAAAATGTGTCAACAAAAGCCTCCTTAAAGAGGGTGATTATTTGGTTAAAACTTAAAATATAAGCAATGTTCACTATTTGAATGTTCTATTTCGACACGACTTTCTGGAGCTGGTGGCG
Organism: Sapajus apella; assembly: GCF_009761245.1. Lineage (NCBI taxonomy): Eukaryota > Metazoa > Chordata > Mammalia > Primates > Cebidae > Sapajus > Sapajus apella. The sequence goes on from NW_022437004.1 coordinate 10,232,997, forward strand.
GCCCATTTAGCAGAGGTTTACTACATACCTTTAAAGGTTCAGTACAGCTCTGCAGGGGGCATGTGGGATGTTGTTTCTTATCAGGAGCCCTCGGCCTAACGATGATGTAAGTTAACATTGCCTTTGATACTTACCTCCTCTCAGTAAAACCGAGGTATGAATTTGAGAGTACCTCAGTGTTGCGAGTTTAAATAGAAAAAGATCTGATAAAATAATTTACATAAAGGTGAACAGTAACTAGTGGGTTACTCTTTCCAGGCAGGGTCTTATATATATATTTTAATTTAAAAAGCGTTTTGGAGATAATTGATAGTTTAAAAAATCAGCCTAAAAGGCAGCTTAATCCACCATTTTTCTGAGTTTCTCTAAGCATTAAGTTTGGTCACCAAGAAGCAATGTTCTTCGATTTTATTAGCTTAGCTTCACTAAGGAATACTTCTTTTGAGTTGATTTAGCTAATCCTTGGCTTCCACTAAAAATTGATAATGGTATATCTATTTGAAAGACATTTTTGTATCTTTCACAAAACCCCGGCTGTAGGCATTTTACAGTAATTTATTAAGTGTCCATTGAATATGGATCCATGTAACAAAATCTTCCCAATATTTAGTGCCAGGAGTGAAATATTGTCTCTTAAGACAAACCTAGACGTTCCCTTTATCAGAACATAAGAGCTATAAAACCCATGAATTGTTTTAGTTTCTTGGCCACCCATAAGTTTACAGCTAAACATGGTATCTTGTTTTAATAATATAGCTTATCTTTCGTTTCCCATACAAGTACTTCCTAAATAATTTCTGATCTGTCTTAAATTTTAAAAACTGTCATATCTTTAATGTTTTAGATCGGTAAACTACCTTAAAAGGCATGTTGGAACATGAGTGGAACATCTGTTGCCTGTGTTCCTCATCTGACCCTTACTAAACATTAATTTAAAAAAAATAGTGTTTTTTTTTTTTTTTTTCTTTCCAATAGATTTCAGGATCTTATGGTAGGACAGGATTTCTTGTTTTCTATCTTCTATACTCAACATATGTAGGTACTCAATAGCTAATTCGATTGATTGACAGCTGTCTTTTAAAAGTGGATGTCTAGAGAGGATTTTTAATGATGGACCTCATTAAAAAATGATGGACTAATAGCTAGGAAATACTAGGCTGAGAGTCTTTCTGTTATTTTTAAATTCCTCCACAATGGACCATGGCTATCTTCTGTGTGTAAGGAAGAACATAACCAGGATCACCGTTCTTTAAATCAGAAAGGACTTTGATAGAGTCTAGCTTCCTCAGTTCAAATGAGGAAATCAAGGCCCAAGGAGTTAATATCATTCACAGAAGTAGCATACTGAGTCATAAAGTTAATACTGAAATTTAAGCCTCCCAGTTGCCAGTATGATGTTGTCTGATGCCAATCCATTTACTCACTTTCTGCTTCCACACAAGAATGACTTGCATAATTTTAAAGGTTTGAAATCCAGCATGATCCTAAGTCAGAGTCTCCATTCATAAAACTATAAGCTTTAAAAAATGCTGGGAATCATGACACAAATAAAATCCTGAGCACTCACTGTGCTATGTATGCCTTGTGCTAAATGTGCTTCTTTTTTCCATATAATCTTCACAATCACCCTATGAGGTAAGTACTATTATTATTCCTATTTTAAAGACGAGAAAATGAGAGGCAGGTCTCATGCTTAGCACCGGGATTCAGTGGTATTCTCCTGCACTGTGTGGACTGCCTTGCAAATCCAGGCGTGTATACACATGTATGTGTTTTTCCTTTTGGACAGGTAATGAGTTTTTTTTTTTCCCCATGCCAGACTGGGATATTTTAGTATCTCTCTCATGAAATTCTCAATTCCTACCTGCCTAGGTTTTTCCTTGGAAATTTCCTGCCATCAAAGCAGGAATGATATTTAGTGCTTCAGTACTAGGAAGGTCACAAATCGTGCTGAAATTCAAGGGAGAATCAGGTATTTGGACAAATCATGAGGGAACAGTCTGAACCTCCCCAAAAACACTGTCAGTAAAAATAAAGTGCTGCCGTTAAATGATACCTTCAAAGAATGCAAGAATGCAAAATTTATGACAAGAAGAAAGGACTAAGCCAAAAGAAGTTAGATCTTTTTATTCAATGCCATCCTTGACACTGGTAAAGATTAGCAAGCTAGATATTTGTGGACTAGAAAGAATAGTTAAAATGGACAGCCAAAACTTACCATATTTACAAGCGACACAAATCAGGGAAATTGTTGGATAACAAATCTCCTCATTCCATTACTGTGGTATTCGCTAAAGCTGACCACCTATTAATTTTTCCAGTGGAGCCTGAGGATATGGCAAATGCCAAACAAATAGTTCAATGTGAACCAGGTTTATTGTTCAGCTGCTGGTGCGGTGGCACTGTGCAGTGCTTGTGTCTTTTGTTGCTGTGGAATAGTGTGCCTTCCGGGAAGGCTAAGAATACAGTGTCTTCCCAGAGCTGATTATATCATACATGGTCCTCACTGATGCATGTACCAGTGAACACGATGCCACACGACCCCACAATGCTTTCAGCATATTCAGTAATCTGCCTTGGAGAGACTGAAAATATTACTATTGATTTGGCTTGGTGTTTAATGTGGTTGTTAAATTTTAAATCCCTTTACAATGACCAATACTTTGGGTAGTAATGTAATTCTTTCAGATTTATCATCCCTCTTGAAACTTGACTATTTAGTACATTGTATAGCATTAAAGTCCAGACAGGGGAATTAAACAACACAAACACTTAATAAAATGACTTTCCATGAGCTTTCTCATAATGGTATTAACAGGAAAAGACAATTTCTCTCATTGTGCTTCTCTGCAGACATTCTGTCGGCTCTGTATCTCCATCAGTTTTTTCATAATGTGCTCTTGGCACACTTACTTTAATATTGCTGGTTTGAGAGCACTGTCTTTTTTATCCTTGTCCCAAATGTGATATTTTTGAGCACTCAAGATGCACTGCAAGCAGGGCTAAACTACTTATACTGAAACTGCAGTGGCAAAGCATGTAGGATCATCTACCTCTCTGAAATGAGTCTTTTGGAAACAACTGCATCTTGGGAACATCTCTGGCTATACAATTGTAAAAATGGGCTGATAATTAATGAACCAGGGCACGCTCCTTTTATATTCACTGCTTATAAGCAGAGTGGTCTTGGTAGGTACACACCTTAACATAAAAGAGGTGATATTTACACCTTGCCTTTGTCACACCAAGACTGATATCTCCACTATGTACACATTCCTAATCCAAGACGTTAGGAATCGCATCTTTTATCAGCAATATGGCTTTCACAGGCTTTTTTCAGTGTCCACCAACCACTTTCCCTCCTGGATAAAGGATCTTAGCTAGGTAAGAGGCTAAGCACAGTTGCAATCTGGATATTCAAGCTGACCTCATGGTAGATGCTGGAGGCACAATGAACCTGGCCTGGCGGAAACCTGTTCCTCTATGAGAGTGGCATGTGGAAACAGGGACAGATGGCGGGGTCAGTAATAAAGAACTTGTTTGTTGTTGCTGATTGGAGGCCATTTCTTCTGCCAGCATGACTCCACAGATTTATCCTGGCATTGGTGACCAAGGGGAGACAAACAATGTTGTTCAACAAGCATTCTGAAAGCTAGCATATGGCCAGAAGGAAATCTCTAGAGAATACCAGGATGTGCTGTGTTGTGCTACACTGTGGTAGTATTGCTCTTAAGCAGCAGAGGGCATGGTGAGTTCATCTGGTTAGAAGTATAAATAGAAGTAACTGAAAACAGCAGGAAATATAATCTGGTGAGCTTGTGAGCTGGTGAGCAGTTGTGTTGTGGGCTGCTTTTAAGATTATTTGCTTAATAAACTGCATTAGTTTCATTCTTTTGCATTTTCCTTGCAAAAAAATATTCATATAGTTTGGGTTAAAGGGTGACAAAGTGTTGAGAACTTTTGTTGGTTTAAAAAACACAAATATGAACTAATAAGAGAGAAGTATTAATGTTAGTCTAGAAGCTTAGTTAATTGGGAGTCTCTGGAGGAGTCACTCAAGATGGTGTCTGCTAATTAAGGCAATGCATTTTCAGGGATTTGGAGAACCAAGAGCTCTCCTCTGGCTTTCTGTCTGCTTGTGAGTTACTGGTGCGGCATCAGTGATGAGCTTTCACTGATTCCAGTCACATGACTGACTTGGGTAGATGCAGTCCACTCTCATAACAAAGGCTTTTGGGTATATGAATAGATAACATTAACTATCAAATAAAACGCCAAGGTAATTCCATCCTAACTCTTTTCAGGAATCCTAAAATTTTGTCATTGAGTTTGGTCCTTTTGAAAAAGAAGTCTGCCAGAACTGAATATTTCTTTTGAAGTTTTTAGATTAGTAAATCTTATCTAAAATGTAGATTAATTTCCTATAACAGCTCCAAATTAAGAATCCTGCAATTCTGTTGATCCTATTCTGATCGATGCCAGATTAGGTTCATTGGTGATGAACAAGTCATTGTGCCTAAGATTCCTTCCATCTCATTTCTGATGCTGTAGCTGGATTTCTCTAATTATAATTGTGCCAGTGGGATTTTTAGAAAACTGCAAAGTGTTTTTTGTTCTTCTGAGAAACAAGTTATAAAAATAAAAAGATTATGTATTCTCAAAATGGCTTCACAAGATGAATCTTTTAAAGAAAAATCAAAACATTATGAAAAACCAAATAATACTCATAAGTTTCAGATATGCAAAAGGAAAAGAAACAGTATTAAATCCAAAGACTGGGTTCTATTAATGGATTAAAAAAAATCTTGGACCTGTAGTATTTAAAATCTCGCTCCCTACAAAACTTGAGTTTAATCAACTGAAGTAGCATTACCTCATTGGTCTTAAATGTTATTACCACACTACTAGATATTTCTAGTCTGAAAAGATTTCTTATGTTTACGAACAATAGATTAAAGGCAAAGGCAGCATTATTATAATAGGATGTCCTAGGATGTTTCTCAGTCATAGATGAGGTCCCAACAATGAGAGAAATGTTGATAAATCTCCTTCTTTCTAAAGGTGGATCAGGCAGGACTCGGTGTGATGTGATTCAAAAGTATTCTGTAGGTTTGGGACCTTTCCCCGTCATCCATGTCCTGCATAGCTCTAATGAGATGCAGAGAAGACACTGGAGACAAGATTATGTAATGTTAGCCCAGAAAAAGTGCTTTACTGTTCTCTCCTGTAGAATGTTGTTTCTGCTACCTCAAACCAAGTGACAGAAGTCAGTCTAAATACAATCAAGAGTGGGGTGCTTGCCCAAAGAGGCAACTGATTTTCTCTTTTTTTTTTTTTAAGCTCTGGGCTACCTGTTTGCCACTTGGAAAAATCTGCTTTTATGGGACACTTGCTGACTGTAGTGATACAAGTCTTAGCAACCGGAACATGGACATGCCCCTGGGTGTTTGGGTGGGTAGCTGCAGAGGGTTAAAGTAAGGAGACTGGTGTCTGACTAATGCTGAGAAAGGCCTGTATGTTAGAGGTAGCTTGTCAGGGTTCCCTGATAGTACGATCAGTAGAGATGTCTGCCTATGATGACAGAGACAGGAGCTTGTTTTGGGGACACTCTGGAAAGCTGCTGTAATATAACTATCTTGAAAGTGCTGCCAAGCAGAGGTGATTACAGTAGAAAGAGACTTGAGGGGTAAAATGCTGAAGCATGGGAAATCATAATGGGCAGAGCAGAAGGTATCACCAGAGAGAGAGAATGGGAGGCTCTGAAGATCCCACAGAGGTATCCTTTAAGAATAAGAATCAGCACCTGCTCTACTTGCGTTGATATCAGTACCATGCCATAAGAGCACTACGCAATCATACTTTAGCCTCATATGCTTCCTCCTTTGCAGCACACTGGAGGAATCAGAGGTGACATGGAGAAGCAGGGAAGAAGGATGGGAGAGGGAGGTGGAGGATAATCACAGACGACCTAAGCATGTCTGTCTGGCCTTTTCTCTACTGCTACTATAGGGCCTGGTGCAGGTTAAAGCAGAGATTCTGTAAACAAGAGGAGAGCTACAAGTTTCCTGGCTGGACTCTTTATTATCTGAGGGTGTTCTGATGTCTGGAAATGACCAGAAAAACTCTAGTATTTTATCCATAGCCGAGAAAAGCAGCTTAGCTGGTTTTAAGAGACTAAAGATGTTTCTGGCTTGTTTTAAAAGGGCAGCTCATTCAGTAAACTATAATATTGTTTTTTCCCTAATAATCAAGTAAATAATTTTTGTGTGATGACATAAAGCCAAATTTAAGTTGGAGCTGAGTGGGTCACTCGTCTAATAGATCTGTAAACATGTGGAGGTAGAGCAAGTTCACTTCTGAGTACACATTACATCTGCAAACCCTGTCATACGGATCCAAAATAGAACAGAATGGGAGGTACTAAAGATGTGTAGTGATCTCACTTCATACAGGATTATACTTGCATTTTCGAGCACAGTCCCTTGTACATAATGGAAGCTTAACAAGTGCATGCCAGACAGAACTGGGAAGCTGGGGAGACAAAGCGAGGCAGGAGGTGCACAGAAGGTGGATTAGAAGGGAACTAAGAGCATGAGGATGGCCGCTATTCCTCTACTCTACCTTACATACTTTCTGACTTTATATCTTATTACTCCCCCTATCTACTCTACTCCAGACATCCTACTCGAGATTTTCAGGCCAAAGAAACAGTAACTCCTCCCCTAACCCCAGAGGGGTTTTTCACCAGCTATTCCTTCTGCCTGGAAATCTCTTCTCATAGACATCCACAAGGCTTATTCTTCACTTCCTTCACATCTTGCTCATATGAGACTTTCTCAAAAAAGTCCATACTCACTGCTCTCTACCTTTTAAATTGCAACCTTTCTCCTGACTTCTGTGTTTTTGAACTCCCTTCTCCGCTTTTCCTGCTGACACAGCCCTTATCACCAAACATACCATCATTTATTATCTTTATTGCTTGTTCATTTTTATCTCTCTTACTTAAATATAGTCAACCTGCACTCAAAGAGTATTGGGCCTTTTTTTGGCATAATCATATTGTACAATAGGAATAAGTAAATCTATCTATAATTAGACTTTGCCAAGCATTTCTGCTATTAAATGTGAAAAACCAACTTGAAAATTCTGATAAATATATTTTACAGAAAACTTCATGTCACATTTAGAAAAGAAACTAGTTTCCTTCATATGGTACTACTACACATATAGAATTACAGATACATGAGAATCTCTCTTTTTCTCAAAGACCAAAGGAGAGAAATGAAGAGAAAAGAAAAACAAGGAAAAAGAAACAAAAGATTCCAGAGATGTTGTCAGTCTCTTTCACACAGTCATTCTTTGGAAAGCATATCTCCATCAGATTTCATTCTTCATACCTGTTTCACTTTGTTCATCAGCAGTAGACTTAAAACACTGTTACTCTCTTTATAAAACTTTACATAATAATCTGTTTTTTTTTCTTTTGCAGAAAAATAGCAATTCCTCCTCAGCCGTTCTTTGTTGACTAGTCTAATTTAATTTGTTCTGTAAGCTAACTAATGCCAGCTCTTTATGTCCTTCCTGACTTTCCTTCTTGGCACTTGAATAGTCTTGATTCTTTTAAATTTGGCTCCTCTAAGGCTATTTTGATGAAACATTTGATCAATAATTGTTGAGAGACTCATACAAAAGTTTCTAAAGCTATTGCTTTCATTTTTCGTTTTTCTCAGCATAAAATACGTTTATCAAAGAAAATTGAGGAAATATAGCAAAGAAAAAGAAAGAAAAATCACCAAGAATTTCTGCTTTCAGACATGTCTGGTAAAATACAGGTATTATCATAGCTTTGTTTTTTTCCTGTACACGAACGCATGCTTTTTTTTAAAAAAATAAATCATATTTATAGTTAGGTTTCTCTTTTTTAACTTAATAATGAGTATTTCTAAGGGCCATCAGATATTATTTTAAAAATTATTATATATATTTTGAAAAGAAGTCACTTTGATTCTACCAGGGATATTTGGAGCAAGGTATAGTTTGGAATTCCTTCTTGCTAGAATGGTTATATTAGAATCCTGTAGGGTGTCTTGACAATCTGCTTTAAGCACATTGAAATGCCCAATGGCAGGAGCATTTAGGACTGAGAACATCTGACCTCTCAGAGCAAATTATTTGTACTTTGAAGTGAATTAACCCAGAAAAATGACTTGATGACCACTAGCTAATACTGATTGAGATACTGAAACCACTTGTCCGGTGGAAAGAGTCTCTAAGGTAAGTGAATCTAGACTCCTGAGTAAGGAAATTTAGTATTGTCCAGTGACTGTACCAATTAGATAGACCTTTCCACCTAGAGACTCAGTGTTAACCTCTATAAAATAGTAAATATAATCCTCATCTCTTTTCAACAGGAGTTTCTTGGAATTTGAGTTTGGCAAACACTATAAAAAATAGCTCTAAGTCATAAGAAATTGCCATATTGCCTGGCTACTTAGCTATTTATTACCTCACACTTTAGTGTCTGAGGTGAGTCAACTTTAAACCAAAAAGCATTTTGAAAATGGATTTTACAGCCTATCTTCGTAAGGCTATTTCTTATACCTCACTTTGCAAATTTCATTTGACCAGAATTTGGGCAAAGAGAATTATTCTTAATACATGCGTAAAGGTTGTTTTTCTGTGTCATCAAGAAGAGTTTTTCACCAGCCAGTGGTAACTGACTCTTCCAGTGTATGCTTTATCCCCAGTTACAGACCTTCCTAACAAGGAAATTATTATTTTGGCCATTATTATTATTTTGGGGTTTGGTCATCAAACCCCACTGTGGATCACCAAGAAACAAATATCAAATAAAGAATAAGTCTCAGGATAACCCCAGAATTGGATTTCAATGCTTACATCCTGAAAAAGTATTCTCTGACTTTAAGAACTTTGGTGATTCAAGTGACTTTTTAAAGGAAAAAGACTATAAATGGGTATGCTTCCTTAATGCAGGCACACAGGAAATATTTTTCTTTTAGCTTTACTCAAAGATAGAAGAAGAATCTCTTACATTCTGGGCAACCAACTGGAATTCTATTAATTGGTATATGAAGCAAGCTAAACTATTAAGTTCCAGATGTAATGGGAACAAATACACTCAATTAATGGAAGGTAAATTCACAGGCCCCAAACAGAAAGAACTATAAGTTCTCTGGTCATTGTACATGAAAAGTTCACTTTGACATTTCCATTATATTAACAATCTGCTCCTGCTTGGTGTCCTTGAAAGAATGAACAGCAATATTCATAATCTCTACCATCAACTTTGCTAAATTTTTTTGCCCAAAGACCATTTTTATGACCCTGCAACTTTCATTACTTGAAGTATTCCAGTTTCTACAATAAATAGATTAAAATCAACAGAGAGAAGCTTCAAAAAGTGACACTGTTGTTGGAATTTTTTTGGGGATTGTTATCACTACTGCTTTATACACAGGTCATCTGAGTCATAGTGAAACATAAACTATTCAGAGTCACATGCTGTGCTTTGTGCCTTTGGTTGATCAGAAAAGCAGAGAACTTGAGCCCATCACTATAATCTGATGCAGCAGGGACGAGTGATAACTGAATTATTCTTAGCTGAGTTATGGGTTTTTTTTCCTTACAGATCACTTTCTTATTCACACAGAACTGTCACAATGGCATTAGCTCTCTCACTAAATCTTACAAATAAAATAGTATACCTTTCAACGTGGTGGCTAAGATTGTGTGATGATGATAACAGGAAGGTATGCAGAGATGTTAGCATGGCACAGGGTGAAGGTGGCGGTGGTGCTGGGGCAAGTGTGCACTACTAATAGGAGAAGATGTCAAAAAAAATGAAGCATAATAATAGTGCAATTTATCCTTGCTAAACGTACTGCAGTGTGCTATAATTAAATATGAAAACCTAAATTTATCTCTATGTTCGGTTGTCATTAATTTAACAGGGAGTGCACATGTTCTAATCTAATGGTTGATTTTTTTTCTCCATGTGCAGCATATTAAAATGTATATTAGCCTCAAGGTGCATAAACACAAAATAATAGACCAAAGGTTTTGGCCTGTGGAGAAAAAAAATCCATGCTCAAAGGCCGTCAAGTAGCTGTGATGCAGGGGAGACACTCACTTAGCCTCATTAAGCCAAAGCTCTCTTTTGCTTGTCTTTTGTTCTGCATGACAGCAGCCTCTTTGTTGTATAATAATTCATTCCAAGTTCGTTCCAAGCTACCGAAACTGGTGAACTGTGGCCATTTTAATGAGAAGTATTGGTGGTATGCATAATCTGGAAGCCACGTGGGCCAGACAATCACAGAGCACTGCAGCCAGCAAAATGAGATATTGTCGAAATCACAAATTTGTCAAGTTGTTTTTGGACAGGGTATTATAATAAGCACTAAAATATGCATCCTATTACTCTGCATCTGCCAGTCAAAGATCACTGTAATGAATGCGTGCTGCAGGGTATAACCAGGCCGTTTTCCTAAGTAAAACAAACCACAGAGTACAGAAAAGAATTATGCGGGTTTTTTTTTTTTTTTGGCATTGTTTGACTTTTTTTTTTAAATTATTCCTAATCCTTTTGCACCAGGAGTCAGGTTCTCCTGGCAAGGTGTCCACTGCTAGCAGGGAATACACAGATCCTGCTGGTGCCAGGGAGTTAACATGAATACATTGCTTTTTTAATAGGTGTGCTTACCATCTGAGAATACAAAACCTCAAACTCAAGGATTAAATTGAGTCTAATGAAGAATTCCTGGGAGAGAAAAGAGAAAAAGGAAGAGAAAAAAATCTCCCAATGATCCTAAGCCTTATGTTTTATCCCTTTCTGCTTCAAATGGCTTAGCCTTTGGGACTTGTTTTGTTGTTTGTTTTTCTGTTTGTTTATTTTTGCTTTTTTGTCTGTCTCTTGATTTACTTGCTTTTTAGGTGAATCTAAAGCTTTGGGAAGAAATAGGTGAGATGCTAATCCCTCTCAGTTCTATAATATTAATAGTTTGTATAAGAAAACTAATAAAATGTTGATAAGTAGGGAGAGTCTTTTCACTTGCCCATAAAAATAGTCCTTAGGGAGAGTGACCATATACTTTATCATCTAAATCAGAACTCCTTTGAGAGTGAAAGAGGCGGTATTATCAATCAATAATTACATGCACAAAAAGCAGTACTGTCAGAGACAAACTGGCCTATATGATCATCCCAACCATAGGCTATGAACTGGCAAATGCAGAGGAAGCACGCCATGACCAAAGGCAGTACAATACATTCCGTTATCCTGGGCAGTCTGTATTAAACATTCAGGGTTTTTTTGTTTGTTCTGTCTTCAGCCAATGGAATTTCCATAAGGTCTGGATGGAAATACAATGATTGTTCAATCTAAGAATACGCAGAAGAATACTCTTCTGTTCTTTTCTAGGCATTCCTTAAACAAACTTTACTGAACCTTTGTTTTATGATCAGGAGGCATGATGTGAGACAGAGACATATATATAAAAGTATGGTCCATATGGTATTTATAATTGGGGCTACAGTAGAAAGATGGGTAAAACCATGTACAATTACTCAAATAAATATGGATACAGATAGTAAATGTGAATATATGTATAAAATAGATGCTTTCTTAGTTTAGAGGAGATAAATACATCTAGTGGGAAAAATAAACAAAGCTTCCTGGGGTAGGTAATGACAGCACCTTGAAGAATTAGTAGAATTTCAATAGGCAAGGAAAATAAAGAGTCAGAGGAACTGCATGCCATGAGCCAATGTGTTGAGGCTGTTATCAGAAGGAGGAAAGCACCTTTGAAAACCACTTTACTTGAAGATAATTTACATGGAAAGAAGTAACAAAAGTAAGACTGGCAAATAAAGTTAAAGTGAGATCACAAAGAGCCTTGAATGCCAGATGAAAGGGTCCCTTACATTTCTTGGTCAAGAAGTGTCACTAAATGCTCTAAATCAGAAAATGAGCTTTGGAAAGAATAAATTGGCAGTGATATATAAAAGGTCTGGAGAAGGAGAAGGTGGGAGGAGAAAGCCTACAGCTATAGAGCAGAAAAGAGGTCCTAAGAGCCTAAACTAGGGTATTGATATTTGAGATAAAGACAAGACTATCCAAAGTGCTCCTCCCTTTTCCTAAACATTCCCACTGTAAGACTTACACATATTTCTCAAATGGTATCAAATCTTCTCATTGTCTTCTATGTCCTTAGCCCATCAGTCCATCTTATTTTCATGTTAAACTCTCCTGTGCATCACATCAGGCTCAGTGATTGCAGAGGGAGTAACAGCTCTTTTTTGCTGTACTTTGAGAATGGGTAGAATCAAGAGGGTGAGTGCAATGCTGGTTTGTACAACTTGGTATAGCTTAAGTTGGTAGGCATTTTCTTTTATCCTAAGTTATAAAGTGTGTGCACTTTGTATAGACACATGCCTACTTTATTCTATAGGCACAGGTTTGAAAAGGGAGATAAGTGAAAGGCAAAACAGAGCCCTCAGTAGGTCTCAGGAGATACAAGCTAGAAACACTGCCCATAGCCCGAATCATGGAAGCCTGCAACTAACTGTAACAAATGTCCTGGGATGAAATGTCTAGAGTCTTAAGCTGTCATGCATGAAAAGAGCAGCTCTTTAGTGCCAGAGGTCTCTGTCTCTGGAGCACTGATACATCCCTCCATTGTCCATGTGTCTTCTGTTTGGTGTATGTGTAAGGTGGGATGTGTGTGCGTGCGTGTGTGTGTGTGTGTGTGTGTGTGTGTGTCTGTGTGTTTTCTTTTGGGATATCTGCTTTGAAATTTCATCATCAAACTAGGCTTTTCCCTGATGAAAGTTCCATATTATAGAGAAAACATCCACTTTTGCTTGCAGTTTGTATAAGTTAAACTGAAGACAGATGTGTTATGCAGCAACCAGGGTAGTTTCATTTATCTCTTAATAGATTTCCATCTAGTAGTCAAAAGTCTGATTTTAGTTTCAACTTTCATGATGAATACTAAGAATTATTTTAATTATAGATCTATTTCATTTTGCAGCAAATAAGGAGAGGCATTTTGAAGGTTTTTTTTCTCAAAGGCCTCAATAATATTTATCTTCTAAATGGGATTTTCATATATACCATGACAATCTTCTGGATTACTACATATTGGGAGACATCTACTATGGAATCCCTGGCAATATCTAGTTTTAATTAAAATGAAATGTCATAGTAATGTCATCCCACATTCTGGTGTCACGACAAACATCTTTGAACTCCTGTGATTAAATAAGCAGAAACACTTGATAAAACCTCTAATGATTCTTCTAAAGAAATAAAAAATCGTACAGTTGATTGTTTGTATGCCTTTTACAAGTATACCCTTTCTTGTATTATAACTATTTAGATCTTAACTTTCAACTCAATTATAAGCTCTTAATAGAAAATACCTGCATCACTCTAAGTTTACAACAGAGTCTTTTTCATGCTTTGGGCTTGATAGATATTAACGAAATGGGAAGGTAAATGTAAATGTTTCACACCCTTTAGAATTCATCTCTATTGTACATATATAATATGCAGATGCACTAAGAGAAGGTGACAAAAATTAGCAATCTTTTGAAAACTAGTATTTACTAAATGGATGGGATATGTGCTGATTATCATACGTTATGATTGAATAAATAATTAAAATGCTCTACATGGACCAATCTGTCAATCTGATACTGAATTATGGCTGTGTGTTTTACCGGTGAAATAGAGCTAACTTTTTTTTTGAGACAGAGTTGTACTCTGTTACCCAGGCTGCAGTGCAGTGGCATGATCTCGGCTCACTGCATACTCCACCTCCTGGGTTCAAGTGATTCCCCTGCCTCATCCTCCTGAGTAGCTGGGATTACAGGCATGCACTGCCACATCCAGCTAATTTTTGTATTTCAGTAGAGACAGGGTTTTGCTATGTTGGCCAGGCTGGTCTCAAATTCCTGACCTCAGGTGATTTGCCCACTTTGGCCTCCCAAAGTGCTGGGATTACAGGCTTGAGCCACCACGCCTGGCCAATCACTTTTGTCTTTCTCTAGTGTCATTATCTTAGTTTATGGCATCATCTTACAACTAGATTTCTTTTTTTTTTTTTTTGAGACGGAGTTTCGCTGTTGTTGCCCAGACTGGAGTGCAATGGCACGATCTCGGCTCACCGCAACCTCCGCCTCCTGGGTTCAGGCAATTCTCCTGCCTCAGCCTCCCCAGTAGCGGGGACTACAGGCACGCACCATCATGCCCAGCTAATTTTTGTATTTTTAGCAGAGACGAGGTTTCACCTTGTTGACCAGGATGGTCTCGATCTCTTGACCTCGTGATCCACCCGCCTCGGCCTCCCAAAGTGCTGGGATTATAGGCGTGAGCCACTGCGCCCAGCCTCCAACTAGATTTCTATAGTAGACAGTATCAGTTACATAATTTGGGTACCCAGTGAAAAATAAAAATCCAAGCTTCCCTGTTTAAAACTTATGATGAATTTCAAGATGGAGTTGTCAGAGCATTAACCCAAGGGCAGGAGCCTTCTGAGAGGGTAGCTTTGTGCTATGGCACAGATTACACACCCACAAGGCCAATGCTGCTCAGCATCTCATAGTGATGACTCTGACTTCATTTCATCACATTTCCTATATATTTTCACACAGTAGTATGATGATGTATCTGTATATTTTCATTATTCCTGTGTAAAACCATTTGGTAGCTTCCCTTTGCACATTTAGTAAAATCCAAATTCTTTGTCATGGTCAATAAGCCTCCACATAATGTGGCCATTGTCAACCTTTCTAATACTGAGTGGTGTTACTTCTACTCTTTTTCTCTAACTTCTGCCACAAGGCCGTCTTTCAGGTTTTGCGCAAGTTCCCAAATGCTATTCTCACCAGTGGAACACTGTTCCCTGGCTCTTTATCCTTCACATCTCATTTCAAATATTCCTTTCTCACAGAACCCTTCCCTGATACTCAAATTAAAGTAGATCCACATTCCCTATTATTCTTCTAAGCATGCCTTTCCTCCTGCAAAATGTTTAGTATACACTGTATTTAAAAAAAATTAAAATAGTTTCTGATCATCATTAGATTGTAATTTTGAAGAGAATAAGGACCTAGTCTATCTTCTGCTCTAAAGTATGACAATGTTTAGCACAGTGCCTACTTTACAGTAGGTGTTTAATAAACATTTGCTGAATGGATGAATAAATGAATGAATGAAAGTATCATTCAAATGTTCAATAACATTTTTCTCACTGTTTACTAATATTGTCATGTAGGTAAAATATAATTTGCTTGGGCAACCAGAACTATAATAAGCTCACCAGAGATTTTCTTATGGGTATTGGGCTCTCTTCTGGGGTTCTCCTCTGAAGAAGACCTTTTCTCAGATACTCTGTATTTATTAATATTCATATCTGTCATACAAAAGAAGACCTCAGAGCTAGGTACATTGCTGCTTTCATGACTTCTGGATGGAGTGAGATATGCATCTTTCTAGGTCCTTCTCTTTTCCATTTTCTAATTTACTTAAGGAGAATGAGCTGTTAACATATTGTAACTAACCACCCTGTTCTTCTTTAGCTTCAAACAGAACTGTTTATAAGAAACTACACACAAATAGAGTATATTGCATCTTCCTGGAATTCTAGTACATTATAATGACAAATGTTTTTCATTGCAATATTCATTGCATTATGTTCAATTGCCTTGTTGTTTGTCTGGAAACACTAGAAGTATAATTACCAGCTTTGATAAAGTAATAAAGTCAATGGAATAACTATGTTAGGATTATGGCCTTTTGTTATAAGATAACCAAAGCTAAGTCAATACACAAGAAAAATTAATATTGATATCAAATCTAGCTATCTTATGTTCAAAATGAGAAATCATTACATTCTCATAACATTCTTCCATGGAATGTGCTCCTTTTAAAACATTAAAACCATAGAAACATTAAAATATTTTACATATATTTACATTCTACCTTATTGCATTTAAGAAAATATATAGAGATTTTATATATATATATATATATATATATATATATATATGAGCTCTTTTGAGTCTTTGTAGCAGTACAGCAGTACTGTGAAGTTAACTGGGAAGACTGAATTATCTACATTCTCAAGATGAGAAAACTGAGAATCAGAAAGATTATCTGGGGCTGGGCACAGTGGCTCATGCCTGTAATCCCAGCACTTTGGGAGGCCAAAGGCAGGCAGATCACCTGAGGCAAGGAGTTTAAGACCAGCCTGGCCAACCTGGCTAAACCTCTGTCTCTACTAAAAATACAAAAATTAGCTGGGAGTCGTGGTAATCACCTGTAGTCCCAGCTACTGGGGAGGCTGAGGCAGGAGAATTGCTTGAACCCAGGAGGTGGAGTTTGCAGTGAACTGAGATCATGCCATTGCACTCCTGCCTGGGCTACAAAGTGAAGAAAAAAAAGGGAAAGGAGAAGGGGGAAGGGGGAAGGGGGAAGGGGGAAGAGGGAAGGAAGAAGGGGGGAGGTGGAAGAGGGAAGGAGGAAGGGGGAAGGGGGAAGGAAGAAGGGGAGGAGAAGGAAGGGGAAGGGGGAAGGGAAGGGAAGGGGGAATGTGGAAGGGGAGAGAAGGGGAGGAGAGGGAGGGGAATGGAAGGGGGAAGAGGGAAAGGGGATGGGGAAGGGAAAGGGGATGGGGAAGGGAAGGGGGATGGAGAGGGGAAGGGAAGGGGGATGGAGAAGGGAAGGGAAGGGAAAGGGAAGGAAGGGGAGGGGAGGGGTAAGGGGGAAGGAGAAGGGAAGGAAAGGGAAGGGGGAAGGGGAAAGGGGAAGGGGAAGGGAGGGTAAGGGAAGGGGGAAGGGAAAGAGAAGGGAAGGGAAAAGGAGGGGAGGGGAGGGGAGGGAGAAGATTATCTGGTATTATGTAATCAGGTATTAATACAGACATAATCTAAATCTTCAAATCCCTGTTCTTTCAATTTTATTGTAAATATATTTAACAAATACAGCACATATAAAATGTACCTTAAATTAAAAACATACTAATGGGCATACTCTAGTATTTCATGAAAGAACTTAAAAGCAGAAAGTTACTTCATGGAAAAGTTTTGAAATAGTATATTATCTGAATTTGTCTAGTACATTTTATTAAGCTCAATTCAGCCTGCCCTCTTCAAAAATAAGTATTAAATTATCATTACAGTTATTTAAAACGAACCTTTTCTAGCCTGGTTTAATTTTGTGGGTAATATATTAATCAACATGGCTTGAGGTTTCCTATCAAAATGCAGTCAAGGTCATTTACACTGCTATTTCCAGGAATATCCTTCTGCTAACTTTGTAAAGCATTTACTTCATAGGAAGCATTTCAAACACTACTAGTGGAAAAATACACTATGCAGTTATAGCCAAAGTTTCTAGGGATATGGCTGATTTATTTCCTGGTTTAAAACATCTCTAAATGACATTTAAGATTTTAAGAGTTGGGAATGAATGGATATTTGGGTTATTTTATATTCAGAAGAGTGAGATGTGCAAAGTCAATGTCAGTATTAAAGTTAGGTGTAAAATGCAAAGGTAGGAAGTTTGAATGATGCCTCCACTTTGTTAGGTGATGGCTGAATCACAAACACACACACACACACACACACACACACACACACACACACACTTAAATAAACACATTGAATATATACACCAATATATGGAGACATAGATATTTAATATCTATAAATATGTCTATTAAATGAAAGTGTTATTGTCACAGATACATACACAGACATATATATTCAATAGATATTAACATATATAATACAGTACTCATATCCATTATATATATATACACAAGGCTCACATGTAGATATTGCTGTATATATTCTGTAGACTAATATATTAATATATATGATTATCATATTAACAACACATTATCATCACCAATGTTTTCATCAAGTTGTCACTCTCTCAGGGATAGCATACCTGAGAACTGAATACTTTTCAAGTTTATGTTTAGATGGTTTTCATGGTTATGTTTTACCACTGATAAAGTGGAATTTTAAATATGACTTATTTTTAACCTACTCTGTCCTCAATTAAATTTAGAGATCCCTTCTCATTGCCCCTCCGCCATGTAGTTAATGGTCTGTAAAACACTTAAAAACACTGAAGGAGTTCATTTTTTAAAATTAACCCTATGGAGAAGACTTCTGAAATGTGAGAATCTTTTGTAATCAGCTATTTATTTACTTTTATTTTAAATTCTGACTTTCATCTAGTAGACGCATTCTTTGGTCGAGGCAAAACTGCGGTATGCTCTGTAGCTTAATATGAGCATAGCTGGTAACATCGTAGTTTTTTTTCCCATAACTACTATACTAAAACTAGTCTGGAACCTAATGAGCTGAATTGCTATCCAAAGGAACAAGATTTAGGTTCAGATGGGGAAAAAGAGAATAACAGCTATATCCATACTCCCTCCCACATTATCGTGTTCATAAGCAATATGATGACCTGGCATGACATGCAACTTTAGGTCTGGCTATATAGCCCCAGGAGAACATGGTGAGGACAGTCTATCCTATTAGACTGGATAAAAGACATGTTAAAAACATGTCTATCGTATTCAACAAATGGTGCTGGGATAATTGGCAAGCCATCTGCAGAAGAAGGAAATTGGATCCTCATCTCTCACCTTATACAAAAACCAACTCCAGATGGATCAAAGACTTAAATCTAAAACCTGAAACCATATAAATTCTAGAAGGTAGCATTGAAAAACCCTTCTAGATATTGGCTTAGACAAATACTTCATGACCAAGCAACCAAAAGCAAATGCAACAGAAATAAAGATAATAGATGGGATTTAATTAAACCAAAAAGCTCCTGTATAGTAAAATAAATAATCAGTAGAGTTAACAGTCAACCCACAGAGTGGGAGAAAATCTTCACAATCTATATGTCTGACAAAGGACTAATATCTAGAAGCTACAAAGAACTGAAACAAATAATCAAGAAAGAAATAAACAATCCCATCCAAAAGTAGGCTAAGGACATGAAAAGACAATTCTGAAAAGAAGATATACAAATGGCCAACAAGCAAATGAAAAAATGCTCAGCATCACTAATTGTAAGGGAAATGCAAATCAAACCACAATGCAATACCACCTCAATCCTACAAGAATGGCCATAATCAAAACATTTTTTTAAAAAAAGATTTTGGCATGGATGTGGTGATGTGGTGAAAGGGGAACACTGTTGGTAGGATTGTAAAGTAGTACAACCACTATGGAAAATAGTGTGGCAATTCCTTAGAGAACTAAAAGTAGATCTACCATTTGATCCAGAAATCCCACTAATGGGTATCTACCCAGAGGAAAAGAAATCGTTATACGGAAAAGATACTTGTACATATGTGTTTATAGCAGTAGAATTTGCAATTGCAAAAATACAGAGTCAGCTCAAATCCCCATCAATGAGTGGATAAAGAAAGTGTGGCACATATACACCATAGACTACTACTCAGCCATAAAAAGGAACAAAATAATGGCATTTGCAGCAAGCCAGATGGTACTGACTGTTATTCTTAGTGAAGTAACTCAGGAATGAAAAACTAAACATCATATGTTCTCACTGATAATTGAGAGTTAAGCTATGAAGATGCAAAGGAATAAGAATGATACAATGGGGCCAGGTGCAGTGGCTCATGACTGTAATCCCAGCATTTTGGGAGGTTGATGAGGGTGCATCACTTGTGGCCAGGGCTCAAGACCAGCCTGACCAACATTGTGAAACCCCATCTCTACAAAAATACAAGCATTAGCCAGGTGTGGTAGTGAGCTCCTGTTATCTGAGTTACTCAGAAGGCTGAAGCAGAAGAATCACTTGAACCCAGGAGGTGTTGATATTGCAGTGAGCAGAGATTGCGCCACTGCATTCCAGCCTGGGTGGCAGAGTGAGGCTCCATCTCAAAAAAAAACAAAAAACAAAAAACAAAAACAAAAAAAACCAGATTGATAGAATGTGGGCTTGGGGGAAAGGGTGAGAAGGGGGTGAGAGATTAAGTGACTACACATTGGGTACAGTGTACACTACTTGGGTGATGGATGCGCCAAAATCTCAGAAATCACCACTAAAGAACTTACTCATGTAAGCAAAAACCACCTGTCCTCCCAAAACTTATTGAAATAAAAAATAAATTAAAAATAAAAACAAAACCACATGTCTACGTAGTGTACGCGGTAGGTGTACTCACCCTAAGTTAATGTGTTTTACTTGTCATTCAAAAACAAAGCAAGATGGCACTATAAAGGCTGTCTGAACTTTTCTGAAGACCTGGCAGTGGGGTGAGGAGTCAGCCACAACTGGTTATTTTCTCTTTGCAGGGAATGTATACATGGCCTGAATAGTTGAGCAGACAGACTTGGGCTCGGTGCTATTAAATATGTGGGATGTGTGTTAATATTCAGGACATATTTTTTCTGTTTGATTTCACTACTATACTTCAAATTTCATGCCTCCTAAAATCAAAGACTTTTCACATTTCATATTTCCAAGTGTTGTCATAAGTCTGACTTTGGAATCATCATCTACACTATTCACAGTTCTTTTCTTCTATCAAATGTTACAACCTGTTGTTCCCTGGATTCTGTATGAAGCCAGAGCTCTTCTGCTTTTGTGTCCAAATATTCTCTCTGACTTTTCACCCAAGTCATTAAAAAAGAACCATTATCTGCCTCTTCCATGATTTGTCTCTGGATAGGAGGCCCCAAACTGCATTAGTTGTTTTTATTATCCTAATACACTGAAAACCTGATTTTACTATAATTTGTTCTTCACTTTCATCCCAGCTTTAGGTCTCCTGATAATACTGCTTTCTAAATTGTGTCTATTAAATGTCTTATTTGGTATTATTATTTCACAGATTCATATCTTATATTTACCCAGGTTTTATTTCATTTTTTCTTTCTTATTTGTAACCTGTTTAGATTCTTTTGTACCAGTTATCATCTTATGAGAACTGGAATTAGCTCCCAAATTATAGCCATCTACAAATTTCCTTAGCATTCTTTTGACCTCACTTTTCAATGGTCTCACTAAGACAGATGAGACGCACTTACATTGAGATTTTATTGTATTATCTATTCTAGTACTTCTCAAAACTTAAACCTACATATCAATCACCTGGAGATCTTTTTAAAATGCAGATTGTGATTCAGTAGGTCTGGAGTTGGGCCTGAGATTCTGCATTTTCAACAAGCTTTGGTGATGCTGATGTTGCTGGTTTGGGTACCACGTTTTGAGTAGCATTGATCTAGGTAATTCCAGTTGGTGCAAATAAATAACTTGATTCATTTCAAACAAAGTTTTAAAGAAAATGTTTATATTTTTCATCACGGAAATTTTTTAAACTGGTAGTTATTTGAAATGAATAATGTTTTTTGACCTTGGATTAGAGAATCTCACTTTAATATGACCTGAGAAAGAGTCAGGGATTTGATTTTCCCTTCTTCAGGCTTCATGGTTCTATTCTTAGGTGGAAAAATACAAACTGCATTCTTTTAAAATCCCTTCTTGGTAATAAGAAGGGATTTTAAAAGAATAAAATTTTAAAAGAATAAAAGGGTAATAAAATCCCTTCTTGATATAACTTATTATATCACCTAGTGTTTGCCCACATTCAAACACACATCACCTTTTCTGCCCATGCACACAGTTTTAGAGATCCCTTTTCAGTGTATTACCATCATCTTGCCTTTTTCTTATTGGGAAGACTTATCTACTTATGTGGGATTTTATTCCTCAAATAAGATGGGTTTTATTACTGACCCCCGAGAAACACAAATGCCCAGTTATCCCTATATGGAGTTTCCTATTATTAAGTCAGTTCTCTATCCAAGACAACAAAGTCCTTCTCATTTCCATGGTGACTGAATGGGGAAGCAATGATTATAAGGCATCAGCCAGAACATATGCGACAGAAAAAAGGAGGCTTGAAATTTCTCCAGACTTAGGATATATGTATTCCATGGCATACAATAGAGTATTGCTTCTGAAATATTTCAATTTCTGTGAAATACAACTCTTGATGGATATATTTTCAAGTTGTACAGGCATTCCCATACCTGTAATATGTGTATCAGCTCTCCTTTACTTTTGACACTTTTATTCACCCTTAATGGTACATGGAGCTAAAAGTGATATATTTTCCAGACATGGCTTGATTTTAGGTGATATATATCTGCGACTAAAGAATAAGATTCCATACAATGAGCAATGTTGAATAGACGCTTCTATAATAATCAGGCATCACATATTTGGACTTGACTGCTGAGGGTAACCATATATATTCTTATTGAAGTACTGGGTGCTTAAAAATGTTTTACTTCATTTCTCAGCTAACAAAAATGACCCTGAAAAGTACACTGATAGCAAGTACTATTGCACCAATTATACCCTTCAATGCATTTGATTGTAGAGTTTTCTCTTTATTAGCTTAAAAGTGAGCAATACCAAGTCCAATTCCCCAGGGCTTGCTTTTTGTGCATCTACAAATCATGTCAAGTTGCTCACAACCAGTGATTCATTACTCTGATTTAGCAATGGCAGTACACAGGATGGAAATTTAAAAACAACAACAGAAAAAAACATTTTAGTTTTCAAGTTTACAAGTTTGCAATCTGGAAAAGTTTTATATCTAGGTGAATGTTCTTTCTAGAAGGTTTCTTCATATTTTTATTTATGATAGATGATTTTGGAAGCTTTCAACTTCTGGTAATGGCAGAATACCTCCTTTGGGTTTCTCCTGCAGATAACTCACCACACACACACACACACACACACACACACACACACGCTATCCAAATGCACAGAAGAATGTCCAAAAGAAGGCAGAAACTAAAGGGGAATTGGCACCTGGAAGAAGGGAATGACACCATCCTTTTTGCCTGAGGATAGGCTCAGGGGGTGGTACCAAGCAGGGAGGTTAAAATTCAGAGAGAAATTCGCCTTCTAACTGGCTGAGAAATCAGATTTGGGGCCATCAAAACATCTAGAAACTGGGGAGATATCCAAGAAAGAAAGCTACAGAGAGGGAGCACCAGATTCTGCATATGTATTCTACCCAAATCACTGGCTGACATCTGAGCTATGCATGTGCTTGGCAGATGCCAAGCAGCCCAGCTAAGATTGAAATAACTGTACAGATATTTCAGTCAGTTGCTAACTGCAGAAGGGGCAGAGTATTGGGGTTTGCATTAAGGTAAGTTAATTGTCTGCTAATACAAACAAAAATCAGGACTCACAGGTATGGAGAGTCCAGAGTCTCTCTATAATGTATCATTTACATAGTCCAGATACAATGCAAAATAGTCAGACATAGGAAAGAGCATTTTGACAGCTCTCAGAATGAAGGGCAGTCAACAGGGAGCAATCCTGAGATGATCCAGATACTAGAATTAGAGGTCAAGGATGTTAAGTCAGTTATTATAACTATGCTCAGAATATAAAGAAAAATACACTGATAATAAATGAGATAATAAATATTGCAAAGAAATAAATGAGAAAAATGAAGAAAAAATAAATTCTAGATTTAAAAGATGTGATACTAAAATAAAACGTTCACTAGGTGGGCTTAATAGCATAATAGAGATGGTATGAGAAGAAAGACTTGGTTAATGTGAAGATAGATCAACAGAAATTGTCCAATCTGAAAAACAGAGAAACCATTAAAAACATTTAAAAGAACCTCTGGGACTTGTGGAACAATCTTTGATGTTCTAACATATATTCATTTGGAGTCTTAGAAAAGAGGAAGAAAGAATAAAACAGAAAAACTATTTAGAGAAATAATGACTAAGTATTTCCTAAACTTGGTAAACACACACACACACACACACACACACACACACACGAGTTACCAGTTTAAGAAGCCCAGAGAAGCTTAAGGTTGATAAAGGTTTCTAACATTTTAATAATATGTAGGAAGTAAGTTATGGAAACTACTCAGGAGGCAATTTTGAGACTGAATTTGTGATATGTTTGTAGACAACTGTAGCAAAGGGGATATGAAAAAATGGGAAAATAACAAAAATTAATTAGAAATAAATTCTGTTCCTTTTAATCTTAATATTAAAATGCTAAATAGGGATATTAAAGAAGTAAATTTATCCATTAGATAACTAAAGAGACATATGATTATTCAGTTACTATGCCACCTAAATAAATCCTATGATTTCCTTTCATCTTTCTCCCTTCTCTCCCTCCTTCCCTCTCTCCTGTCCTTCTCTCTCTTTTTTTTTATCCTGGAGAAAGATGAAGGATAAAATTTTTATTACTGATACCATTATATTGAGGAAGACATGGTGTTTTACTGTTTGGGTAAACAGCCATTGTGGTAACCAATAGTTTTATATTTACAGTGTTATATATTCAACTAATATACTGACAATTTCTATATAGTGTGGTGCTGGGCTTTCCAAAATTTTTAGAACAATTCCTATTTAAAAGGCATGGAATTAAAGCAGAAAAGTATTTTACAAAAATAGGTAAAAAAAAAATAACAAAGAAAACCTTTCTTTCTTATCCTTTCAGAATATCTCAATAGAATGGGAAGCTACACTTGAAATGCAAGATGGAATATTTTCTCTAAGCTTCTCATAATAAAATGCTAGTTATACATCCTTAACTAAACTAACACTGTATCTTTTCTGTAGTCCTGATAAGAAAATTGAAAATGAACAACTCTTTAATATACTACCTGGGAAATGTGAGATTAGAGAGTCCAGCAGAATTCTGAAGGCCACGTAATGGGGTGTTTGATGCTGAGAGATAAGCTAACTCTTTCAATAGAAAGATTGTAAGAGATTTACCCTCTGCTATTAGCCCCCCTCTAGTTCCCAGGGTTTAAAATCAATTACAATTTCATTGGTACTTAAAATTTCTCTTATCGTCACATAGATTGAATATCTGAATTTCAAAGAGAACATGATAGCCTTACACATAGAACCAGTCAGTGGGGAGCAGAACGTGTGCCACCTCAATTGTTTACTTCAACCACAAGAGACTGTACCATAACTGGGATTCCATAATGCAGTATCTGAGATAAAGCTTAACTTTAATTACTATTTTATTTTTCAAAGTTCAGTTCTTAATAATTTTTGAGAACAGAAATCCAGGCCTGGTCACTATTTATTCTTGAGTTAATTTTTCAAATCGTTTCAGGGTAGCCTTAGTTAAGTTGGCAAAATGCCTTGAACCGTGAATTGGCATGTTAAAACTTGGCTAATCACTCCCTCACCCCCATCTATAGCAATGCTTGCTTAATTTTGGGCCGGCATTTTAGCATACAGTGGTCTAAACACCATCCTGTGCACATATCTTGAATTGGCTGATTTGGAAGCAGGCAGACTTCCTTCTGGATCTCATTCAATTTAGAAACAACAGCAGATTAACGATTAAATTGGCTGAACAACTTCTGGTTCATATCAATTAATTTCTTTAAGGATTTTCCCTTAAATAAAGCATCTTGCACAGCTACAGGGAATGTCTCAAACAGCCTGACTGTATACACCGCTATTGTTGAATATTTTCATTTGTAATGTTAAAAGCTCTGTAACAGAAAACAGCCTGGGAACTCTGTGGGGCAATGCTACCTATCATTCTACCATAATGATACAAGTAAAAAAACCAATATCAATGTTCTAATACATTAGGACACTTTATAGAGTTCTCACCTTCTAAAAGCATCAGCAATCATAACAGAGCTTTATTTCTAAGCCAATCAACAAAGAGCCATAAATATACTTGGAATGTACAGAGGCATTCTCTTTTTTTACTTTTAATTCAACATCAAGTTTAAACCATGTTTAAAGTTCTTTTCCAAATAAAAAGACAATCTACTACCCAAATCAACACATAGTTTCCTGTGAACAGTATCAGAAATGATGATCCTCCAGCTTAGTTCATTTGTGCTGCTATAACAAAATGCCACAGACCAGGTAATTTCTAAAGAGAATGTTTTTGTCTCAGTTATGGAAGCTGCAAAGTTCAAGATCGGGGTGCTGGCAGATTTGGTGTCCGGAGTTTGGTTTCTGCTTCCCAGGCAGCACCTTGTTGCTGCATCCTCCAGAGAGATGAATGCTGTGTCCTCACTCTGTGGAAGGGTCAGAAGGACAAGAAAGCATTCCCTTCATTTTCAAGCCCTTTAATAAGGGTGCTACTGTTTACAACAGCAAAGACCTGGAACCAACCCAAATGCCCATCGATGATAGACTGGACAGGGAAAATGTGGTACATATACACCATGGAATATTATGCAGCCATCAAAAATGATGAGTTCATGTCCTTTGTAGGGACATGGATGAACCTGGAAACCATCATTCTCAGCAAACTGACACAAGAGCAGAAAATCAAACACTGCATGTTCTCACTCATAGGCGGGTGTTGAACAGTGAGAACACATGGACACAGGGAGGGGAGCACTACACACTGGGGTCTGTTGGGGGGAAATGGGGGAGGGACGGGGGTGGGGAGGTGGGGAGAGATAGCATGGAGAGAAATGGCAGATATAGGTGAAGGGGAGGAAGGCAGCAAATCACACTGCCATGTGTGTACCTATGCAACAATCTTGCATGTTCTTCACATGTACCCCAAAACCTAAAATGCAATTAAAAAAAGGGTGCTAATTTCATTCATGAAGTCAGAGCCCTCATGACTTAATCGCCAACTAAAGACTACATCTCTTACTGCTGATGCACTGGGGATTAATTTTTCGCATCAATTTTAGAGGGGATGTGGTCATTCAAACCATAGCATCCTCTTTTAGAAACAAGATTGAGAGACAACTTTCTGGTATTCACTTATTTTTGGTTCACAGAGTTCAGTCATTAAGAAAAAATGGCAAGTTGAAAAGTTGTGTGGTAACAAATACAACTTCAGACCTATATCCTTGATGAACACTGATGCTAAATTCTTCAACAAAATATTGGGAAACCAAATTCAGCAGCACACCGAGAAATTAATCCACCGTGACCAAGTAGGCTTTATCCCTGGGGTGCAAGGTTGATTCAACATATGTAAATCAATAAATGTGATTCATCACATACACAGAACTGAAGAC
Organism: Sapajus apella; assembly: GCF_009761245.1. NCBI lineage: Eukaryota > Metazoa > Chordata > Mammalia > Primates > Cebidae > Sapajus > Sapajus apella. Next base: position 10,260,107 of record NW_022437004.1, read on the forward strand.
AAAAACCACAATTATTCCAATAGATGCAGAAAAGGTCTTTGATAAAATTCAACATCCCTTCCTGTTTAAAACTCTCAATAAACTAGGTATTGAAAAAACATAGCTCAAAAAATAAGAGTCATATATGATAAACCCACAGCCAGTATCATACTGAATGGGCAAAAGCTGACAGCATTCCCCTTGAAATCAGCACAAGTCAAGGATACCCTTTCTCACCACTTCTATTCAACACGTTATTGGAAGTTCTGGCCAGAGCAATCAGGCAAGAGAAAGAAATAAAGGGCATCCAGATAGGCAGAGAAGAAGTGAAACTATTACTGTTTGCAGATGACATGATTCTACATCTAGAAAACCCCATTGTCTTGGCTCAAAAGTTCCTTCAGCTGATAAACATCTTCTGCAAAGTTATGGGATTAAAAACTAAACCACAAAAATCACTAGCATTCCTACACACCAACAACAGCCAAACTGAGCCATATCAGGAAGGTAATCCCAATCACAATTGTCACAAAAAGAACAAAATACCTAGGAATAGCTGGCCAGGGAGGTGACAGATCTCTATAATGAGAATTATAAAACACTGCTTAAATAAATCAGAGATGACACAAACAAATGGAAGAACATTCCATGCTCATGGACAGGAGGCATCAATATAATTAAAATGACCACAGTACCCAAAGTAATTTACAGATTCAGTGCTATTCCTATTAAATTACCAATGCTATTTTTCATAGAACCAGAGAAAACTATTTTAAAGTTCATATGTAACCGAAATAGAGCCCAATTAGCTAAGGCAATCCTAAGCAAAAAGAACAAAGGTGGAAGCATCACATTACCTGACTCTAAATTATACAACAGGGGCTATAGTAACCAAAACGTCATGGTACTGGTACAAAAACACACACAGACCAATAAAATGGAATATAAGCCCAGAAACAGGGCTGCACACCTACAACCATCTAATCATCAACAAAGCTGACAAAAACAAGCAATGGGGAAAGGACTTCCTGTTTAATAAATGATACTGAGATAAATGGCTAGCCATGTGCAGAAGATTAAAATTGGGCTCCTTCATTACCATATATAAAAATCAATTTAAGATGAATTAAAGACTTAAATGTAAAACTCCAAACTAAAAATGCTGGGAGACAACCTAGGCAACACCATTCTAGAATGTAGGAATAGGCAAAGATTTCATGACGAAGCTTCCAAAAGCAATTTCAACAAAAGTAAAAATTGACAAATGAGAACTAATTAAACTTAAGATCTTCTATATAGCAAAAGAGACTGTCAACAGAATAAAAAGAAAAGCTATAGAATGGGAGAACATATTTGCAAACTATAAATCCAGCAAAAGTCTAATATCCAGAATCTATAAGGAACTTACACAAATTTACAAGAAACAACAGCCCCTTAGTAAGTGGGCAAAAGACATGAAAAGACACTTCACAAAAGAAGACATACATGTGGCCAATAAGTATATAAAAACAAAGCTCAATATTACTGATCATTAGAGAAATTCAAATCAAAACCATATTGAGATACCATCTCACACCAGTCAGAACGGCTACTATTAAAAAGTTAAAAAATATCAGACACTGGCAAGGTTGCAGAGCAAAGGGAATGCTTACACACTGTTGGTGGGAGTGTCAGTTAGTTCAACCATTGTGGAAATCAATGTGGAAAGTCTTTAAAAGTTAAAAAAAGACCTACCATTCAATCCAGCAATCCCATTACTGAGTTTATACCCAAAAGAATATAAATTATTCTACCTATCATAAAGACACGTGCACATAAGGCATGTTCATTGCAGCACTATTTACAAGAGCAAAGACATGAAATCAACCTAAATGCCATCAATGGCAGATTAGATGAAGAAAGCATGGTATATATACACCATGGAATACTATGCAGCCATAAGAAAGAATGAGATCATGTCCTGTGCAGGAACATGGATGGAGCTGCAGGCCATTATCCTTAGCAAAGGAACGCAGGAACAGAAAACTAAATGCTGCATATTCTCATAAGTGAGGATGAGAACACATGAACACAAAGAAGGGAACAAAGACACTGGGGCCTTCTTGAGGATGGAAGGTAGGAGAAGACAGAAAATCAGGAAAAAACTATTGGGTACTAGTACTAGTACCTGGGGAACAAAATAATCTGTAAAAGGAACCCTGTGACATGAGGTTACCTATATGACGAACCTGCACATGTACCCCTGAACCTAAAATAAACATTTTAAAAACATTAAAATAAAAAAGTGACATTGTTTAGTAAAACTTAGGTGTCTTACAAATGGGAAAAATTGCACTTTCCTTTTAAGATTTCCTTACGACGACTAATGCTTTATCTTTACTTTCCCTTCAGCCCTTGGCAGCTGACCGACACAGCCACCTATTCCTTCCAAAGTTCCCCTTCTCTTAATTCAGAGGTATAAATGCTTTTATGTGCTGGAAATTATGTTTTATATTATGAATTCTCCAGACATAAGCAAGAATTGCCAAACTTGCCAGATGGCCCAATACTTACATTTCAGAGTTTAAAAAAGCAGAATTTAATGCAGATACAGGAATATTATCAAAGTACCATACTATTTTAGCATTTTGGAAAATATTTTTATTTTATTTTCAATAGTTTGTATTACCACTAATGTTGCTAAACACTTCAGAGAGTATATTAATGCTAAATTCAGAAATAGAAATGTTTTTTAGAGCAAAATTTAGATTTATAAAAAATATGAGATTCTGCTTTAGATGAGGTTCTTCATGAACAGATTTATATTTCAGTTTTCCTGGTGGAAAATCTTGTTCTTTCCCTTTCAAAAGATATCCGATTAAAAGTGTGTATTTTTCAAAAGTTTTAGTGTAGTTTAAAATCATTTTGGACATTGGAAGAGCACAATATATACTTCTATGGAATATCTACCTCATATTCATATACTCTCTCAATTTTATTTAGTCTGCTAGCTTTAGATTTAAACAGTAAAGCACGTATCACTCCATTTCCTGAAAGTTACCACTTCTTGACACTGCACAATTCTTGGACATAATTACTTTGAGTCTCTAGCGTAAGATCAGTAAGCAACTAATGAAAAATTTCTGGTAGAGGCAGACAGAATAAGACAATGACTATATAACTGAGATCAAATTATGTCCACAGGGAATAGGATACTTTCTACATTTTATAAAAGTGTGCAGTAAAAATGCACTAATTTGGATGAACTGTGTGAAGAGTCCTTTTGAACTGGTGAAAAGACTGAAATACAGATTATTTGGAAAGAAATGTATTTTTTTTTTCAGGTACATCCAATGGGAAGAATTGCTAACAAACATTCATTTAAAACAACAAATTTATTGTTGACTTTCATATGAATTTTGATAGCGTACTTGAAACCTGTTAATTATCTTAAGTAGGTTAAACAATTTCTTGAAATGTGTTTATTTTAATAATTCACTTAGTAAAGTAGGGCTTTTTGTCTGATAGCATAAAGGTGTATTATAGCCTAGAAAGAGTAAACATCCTGTATTTTAAAGTAGTTATTCCTAAAATTCACAAGTGTGTAGTTCTTCATTACCAATCTTGGGAAAACTTCTAGACCTTTCTTTCAGAGGTACACTACTCTCATTTAATAGTCATAAGTATATTATTTTCAATAAAATAACATATCCTGATGGAGTAATGTTTTCTAGTTTGGATGACAGATTTCTATGGTGGATGATAAACCTAAAGTTTTTATTCCAGTCATATATTCACAGATTCTAATTATAAATCTGAGGAACTCTAAGAACATAAAATCTTTTTTTAAGTGTGATATTCTCCAAACAACAAGTTAAGCTTTCCTTGGGAAATCAGAATATTATGAGACTTACTAGCTCTATGATCCAACTAACAATCTTCTCCACAGTGTGTAACAGGCTATCATAGTCAGCTGTCAAATGCCTTCCAGAAAGCAAGTTACGTCTTGATGGCAGCAGCTCTTCACTTTATTGAGGGGATGTAGAATGGTTTGGGATTTGGCCTTTCATTGCCTGTTGTCTGGGTTCAAATCTCAGCTGAACCACTTGTTTTAGCATCAATTAAAGCAAAGGTATTAGGAAGACCTACTTCGCAGGTTGCTCTGAGGGTGAAATGAGGTAACTGAACTAAATCCTACTGCAAGGTATTAATATTTAGTAAGAGTTGGGTGAAAACTGTTCTCTATTGCCTAGAAACATTAAAAGAGGAAAGTTCATCTGGTATGAGTTGTTCTCATTGAATTTTCATTATTCCTATCCCTAATCACATACATTGCTTTAGACAAATCTTGCTTCCAAAGGAACACTGCTTACTTTTCCTTATATAAACATTTAGAATTTTTTTAAACCAATGAGTTTAGATATACTCTAGATGACCAAATTGAATTTAATATTCAGAAATTTTCATAATTCACATTCTCACCCTTTGATAAAAACGAACTTAACATTATTTGGCACTACACCTAACTATGCTTGCTCATATAGATACAGGGCTTCAATTCCCACTTAGTGATTTTGTTTTGCTCAAGAAGAATAATCTTCAGATTGATGATTATTTGATAGTATTTCTTCTTGGTGAAATATTAATAGTCCTACATGCTTTGTGTTACCTATAAACATTTTACCATTTTACATTTACTTCTCAATGGAATGGTCTAATCATTACCATTTTCATCAGTGTTCTAAAAGGTCAATATTTACCAATGAGATCAGTCATCCATAATATATTATTTTCTTTCCAACTCCAAATGTTTACATATTGGCATTCTTTTTACATTTTGTCTTAGACGGAGAATTTGTTTCTTTCCAAGGCAAAATTCTTGGGAGAAAATGCCCCTAGTATGAAGATGTGCTTACAGACACCTATCATAATTAATCAGATTTTTTTGTTGATCTATTGGGTTAATTTTTAAAATACTTCCACACTTTCCTCTTTTAATAGACCCTACTAGCAACCTGTCACATTTAATCACTACTGAATTAGGCATGTTGTTTTAATCTCCATTCTATACATATTTAGCATAATAAATGAAAACTTCAAAAATCTTCCCTGTTGATGACTGGTAGTGTAACTCTTGCTGTATGCATCCTTACACTCTGCCTTAGATTGTTGACATTCTATGCTCACTACACTGGAATCCCTCAAAAACATCCTTGGAGCTCTCCATCTCCACTTGCATACCTTCTACTGCCTCATCTCATTTCAACCCAACCCTGGGATTTATACCTTCTGACACTCAATAAATAACTAAGAAGTAGACAAATATTTAGATCATTATTCTGGGGATTCTTCTTTGGTGCAAGAGTATAAGGCCAGGTATCCTCTAGGGAACTTCCAGAGAGACATATGCAGACATACATACATAAAATATATTAGCATCATAAAGGCAGGGGAAAGAAACCGCATACAGATCTAGAATTCGTTCAGATGCCCCTCATATGTTTTCTTTAGGTCCTTTGCAGAACTGCATACATTACAATGCTTGAGTAACGACTGTGTGAATGAAAACTTCACCTGCAATTGTGATGAAGACACTCAAGGTCCTTGGCAGGTATATCTAGGGGTTTCCCTGCTATTAAGCATAAATCAGTCATTGCCTGGACCTTGGACAGTAACAAGAATTGTAAGCCAATTGAAGTTTGCTTACCATAGGGGAATGTGAAGCCCATTTGAGTACTCAGTTACTGCCTAGATGACTGATTTTATATGAAATTGAGATGACTGAAGAGAGACAGAAGGCAATGTTCACATCAACAGTTTGCTGGGCCTCTAGCCAGGCAACCATACCCATCTACACACGCAGTGCAGTTGGTGAAGAGAAGGTCTGATGCTGGAAAGAACAAGGCAATTTGCAAGGGTCTATGCAGACCTCAGGATCAGGTTTCTCCCCATTTCCTGAAGGTCTTCTCTTCTTCATTATTGTCTGGCTCTCTTTATCTTAAATACTTTTTTTTTTTTTTTTTTTTTTTTTTTGGAGATGGAGTTTTGCTCTGTCACCCAGGCTGGAATGCAGTGGGGCAATCTCAACTCACTGCAACTTTGCCTCCTGGGTTTGAGTGATTCTCCTGCCTCAGTCTCCTGAGTAACTGGGATTACAGGCACGTGCCACCACACCCGACTACTTTTTGTATTTTTAGTAGAGATGTGGTTTCACCATGTTAGTTGTTGGTCAGGCCAGTCTTGAATTCTTGACCTAGTGATCCACCCACCTTGGCCTCCCAAAAAGCTGGGATGACAGAAGGGAGCCACTGTGCCTGGCTTATCTTAAATACTTTCAAAGACATAAATCAACAGACCAGAAAAACTTAAACAGACCAGAAAAACTTAAGGCATTGGTAGAGAAAATATGCGCATATAAATAAATACATGAAGTCATAACCCAAATTGGATTTGTTGTAGAAGAGCTAAAAGTAAAGTAATAGAACATATATGAGCAGAAGAGAAGGAAGAAGAGATGGACCTGTGTTCTTTGCCAGTAAACAGAAGGTCCATGGTGAGGATCAGCCCAGAATGGCAACATGGCCTGATGCCAATGGTGAAGGGTTGAGGGAAGAAGGTAGCATGCTTGCAAAAGCAATACTTTATCCTGAGTTCACTGAATACAGGTGAGTAAGTATTATGTTATTTCTACTACCATTGACTGCCATAGGTCACTGGGAAAGAGGTAAAAAGTTAAACAACCTTGCCCACAGATTAGTAAAACCTTAATCTGCTATCTGCCAATTCAGAATCAAATCCCAGGCATTAAAACCAATGATTCTCTCTGGACAGAATAACAAGTAGAGGTGGTAGAATGTAGTAGGTAAGTGCGGAGGTTTTGTGAGCAGATAGACCAGGACCAGAATGCTGCCTCTGCCCTTTCCAGCATAGGACCTGGGACAACTTCCTCATCCCTCCAAGCCTTACTTTTCTCAACAGGATAAAGAATAATAATTCATACCTTACACAAATCATTGTAAAATTAAAGTAGAAAATATTAAAAGCCCTCGAAATGTTAAATAACAACCACTTAAAGGTTTTTAATTTGTATTTTTATCAGTTGTACTTTTCCTTGGGCAAATAACCTTGTACTCATAAACTGATTCTAACAGTTTTGTCCATTTCATAGGATGAACACATACATCACTGCATGGAAAAAGCAGAACTTAGCCTGGCTGTGCATTCCGTGGGTGTAGTTTATAGGCATCACTGGCCCCTAGAAAAGCAATATTAATTGTAATGCTAAGATATGGAAAGACAAAGATAAAGCTGTAAGATAAAGCTCACTAAAACAAAGGGATCTTGATGTGGCAATGTTAGTATTTAGACAGAGTATAAGGATGCACCAAAGTAAAAAGAATTGTTGCATTTATGACCATGACACAAAGAGTTAAGAAATCCAGGAGAAAGTGGATTTTCCATCCCACAGAATTTGAACCACCCTCTTTGTCACAATTGTGGGCATCGGTGATGGTGTTATCTTTCTTTATAGGCTTCTTGGTCTCTAGCCAGTGGGGAGAAGGAGATTCAGATTTTATAAACTCCAGAAGACATACATTAATGAGTAAAAATATTTCTTAAGCTGGTTATCAGTACTTTTTGGTCATTCTTCAAGTAAAAAAATACTTGAAGAATATTGGGTTCTGATGAGTCAAAAAATGCTCAGAGGAGGAAAAGACATGATTTGATGATACAAAGTATAGATCCGATTTCTGTGTACGGGAATTCATATGAATTTGTTTTTGTTACACTGGTTTTGATAACCTGCCATAAAACTTTTGTTAATGCTAAGAGGAAAGACATAACTAATGCTATAAATTCACTTAGATATCTCTGCCTTACATATTTTGGTATCAAATTAAATTTATCACTTCATTATCCCTTCCTGGCAGTTGGAAGTTATAGACTTTAATGGAAGGTGCCAGGGTTGCTAATAGAATCTTCTCGTCACAGATGAAGGAAACGTAAAAGCAAAACTCACAAAGATTTGATAGAATTTATGCAAAAAGACAACGATAGTCAAAAGCACAAACTAAGAATGAAGCCTGTGCCCTATCGGGAGAAGGAATTAATTATCTAATAGATTTGTAACTCTTTCTCTACTATAAATAAAAATGTAGCAATTTTCACCAATGATCATTTTAGCCAGAGCCAGCCATTGTCTATAGAATGGAAAAATAAGGACATTTACATCAATATTATAGTGTTTTCACCCCTTAGGACTCAGTTCATCTGTCACCTCCCAACTGCTCCTGATGCCCCAGGTTGAGATGGACACTTGCTCCCTTCTGATTTCATAACTCTGATAGCATAACAGCAGTTATGTTGAGGAGTAATAATTGAATGGTTAAGGGGACAGTGTTTGCAATAAACAGAATTGGGTTTGCATCTGGCTCCCACTAATAAATAGCTAAACCTCTTTAACCTCAGTCTTCACCTTTGTAAAATGAGGACGTATCTATTTATATACACATATATACAAAAGGTATATACAATGATGTAAAGTATTTAAAGAGTTTATTACTACTATATTATTTTTTACAATTGATCATCATTCAATGATAAAGAGTTTATCTTATTCATCACTCAATCTCAATTGTCTACTGCAGTGCCTGGCATAGAATACTCAATATTTGTTGAATGCATATATGTTTATTTAAATAATTAAAATCCAAATGCTAAAGTTTCTGAAGCAGGGTTATGTAAAATAAATTCTAATGAGTACCCAGAATCAAAATCTGCCAGAATTATATGAGTTCAGAAAAGATGTGCAATACTTCTTTCCAGTCACAATTTTCTAGGAGAAGCATCCTAGATAATAGGAAGTACAAAGGCAGAAACCTGAATACAAAAATAGCAGAATGAAAATATAGTTTTGGATTCTTTACCAATTTGCAATACTAATGCTCTACAAAATGCACAAAGTGTACCCAGAGTGAATGGAAATTCAACCTCAAGTGTTTTGTCTTCAGTTCTATAAATGTTATAATTTTATTATCCATTAATAATAATGCTATTACAAGACAAAATGTCAATGCATATATTAAAGCATTAGAAATGTATTTGAATTAAAGTTTCCAGACAAATTTCCCACTGGGTTTGTTTATATAAAGGTAGGTAGGACGTTAGGGCAAAAGAGTCCAGCCCTGCATGTAATACTCTATCAGCAATCAATTTAAGGTTCTGTTCTGGAAGCTTTGGCCTCAGGCAAGGCCAGCTTTTGTTAACAGAGGCTGCAGGCACTGGTTGATCCTACAAAGCAAAGTAAATGGAAGGCCTACTAAAATACCTAATCAAATTTTCCATCTTTAAGAAGCAGCTTCTCCTGTGAGTTGTGACACCACATCCGCTACCTACTCCACTCCTCAAGGAGCAGATGTGCCCCTTCTCTGTTTCTAAGTCCTAGCCAGCCTCCCTGATGTGAAAGGCCAAAAGTCTTCCAACTCCACCCCCAGCTGCTGGCAAGTTGGCAGAGGGAAATGCATTTGTTTATGCCCCTAGCCATTCATTTTCTTTAAGCCGGTTTCCAGCCAAGATTTTTATCTAGGTACCAGCTATTCTTTTCCAGTGGTTAACTTCATAAGGTTTTTAGTTCCCAAAGGCTACCTGATTAAAAGTAATTTGGGCATAAAAAATGTCTTTAGTATTTCTTATATGTCTTATTTTGTCCCTAGAAATATTACCAAATGCTTATCCTGTAGTTTCTTTCAGAGTGAGTTTTGCTTTTCTTAAAAAAAAAAAAAAATTAACAGTGTATTTATAATATGTAAAATGCACACATTTTTAAGTATACAGTTACATTTTAAACAAATACATACATTCACAAAACTACCATCCCAGTTGAGATATAGGATAAAAATATTACTGGAGAAAATTACTGTCCTGATTTCAAATAATATAGATTTTTACTCCCATTGAAACTCCACATAAATGAAATTATTTGGTAACTGCTCTTTTGTGTCTGGTTTCTTTCCCTTAACATGTTTGTGAGATTCAATTACCTCAAAACCTTACGGATCTGTGCTTTTATTTCTCTTGGAAAGATACCTAGGAGTAGAATTTTGGGTCTTACAAGAAATTGCTGGAGAGTTTTCCAAAGTAGTTTTACCATTTAATACATTCATTAGCAATGTATGAATTTTCAAGCTGCTAAATGTCTTTGCCAACATTTGATGTTTTCAGTATTTTGAATATTAGTTATTCTAGTTGGTGTGAAGTAATATCTCATTTTAGTGTTCTACTGTACTTTCTAATCTCATGTAAGATTTTTCTTTCTTTTACCTAGGTTGTCAGTTCTTGTTCAGTGCTTTCCTTCATGTAAGAGAATATTATTCCCAATCAAAGGACAGACTACCAAAACTATGGTGATGTTTAAGGTCGCCTGTGTGATGAAATATAAGTTGATTATGACAAAAGATGCATCTACCAAAACATTTCCTTGACTTTCTCCTGTAAGCTTCCTTTGGGTTTCTCAGGAGGGACAGAATGAATCACTATCAACATAGTATCACAGACAGACTTATCAGAATCTTGGTGAACTAATTCAACAGAGGTCTTCTCCATTTTGGTGCTAAGGTGATAAAGAAAGAATAAAGGCAAGGGAGTGGCTCTAGAGAATGTCTGTTTCTCAATCATACCTTAGTTCCCTTATTCAACTGCCGCCTTCTCTAAGTCTTAGCTCCTACCTAAACCAGCCAATGCATCCCTCTTAGCCCGGAAAAATCATCCTTGAAGCTCATTAGAATCAAGTGCATCTCTTATTAATTGATTCAAAAGGGGGAAAAACCATTTCATATAATTTAGGCTACATAAATTTTTTAAATACAGTGCAAATCAATTGAACTGTCCTTTCATGTTGCATCTTTCAACAGTTGAATATTCTATATGGCATTTCACAGAAATATGATTTGATCTGAGAACATCTGCAGCAGTCTGGAACACATTTTCCCCTGTACTTGACTTTTAGCTCATTATAGCTCTCAGATGTTCTCTCAGTAATCCTGTGACATATTGGAATGTTACTGAACAAACATCAGTGAAGCCTATGTCTTGAGTGGTGTCAATCTCAGTTGAAAATGTTTCAGCTTTCTTAGCATCAACACTAGAAGAATTTAATTAACCCACTGAAACTTTCAAAATGATAGTTAATGCATGGAAGAAATGAGAAATCAGAAAAGTGGGGGGAGAGTGGATAAGTGCTTAACACCCCACAAGCAGATGCCTGCCACCATCAGCCTCTGCTCAGGCAGGCCACAAGAAGCCTGCTGATCTGTGTAGCCTTCTGCATTCTGTCATGAAACCTCTGGCTTGCTCTATTGCCCCTATGGAGATGGAGAAGGTGGAGGAGGCAACTACTGCTGTCATACTCCCCTGATTCCCACACAAGGTCAGCTTCTAGCCTCTAATCAGCTCTCATCCAGATGCTCTCATGTTTTTAGTAGGTGGGGCTGGTAGACCAAGGTCAGAAAAGAGTTGTCAGCGGTGACACAGTTTTTTGCCCACTGCTGCTATTACATTAAGGAAGCAGCTGGTGAGATAATGTATGCCAAAGTGCTTTGTAAATTATAAAGTGCTTATGTAATTGTCAGGGATAATCACTACTGTTGTTTTATTCTGAGGTTGCAGAAAGAGCACTGAACTGGGATGTTGGGTATCAAAGTCCACCAGAAAGCCAAATATAGGAATGTGTAGGGTCCACAGGGAGGTCTTTGGTGAGAGTACAGATTTGGAAGATAATAATAAAGAGAGTAAAATTGGCTTCATGGGTCAAATGAGCATACAACAATATGGGAACCACAGATGAAATAATGGAATACCAGTATTCAAGGGCCAAAAAATGTGTGTGGAGAGTGAGTGTGTGTGTGTGTGTGTGTGTGTGTGTGTGTGTGTGTCCCCTAGATAATTAACTCCAAGAAGTTTCTCTTCACACACAGAAATATTGTTTACCTCCAGGCCTTTGCCATGCTTTATGCCTTATCCTATTTTTCCAAGTCCTACTAGGCTTTGTTTCAGGTTATTCTGGAAAACATGCTCCAACTCCTCCTCTGCTGTCTGTGTATATCTCTATAATTGCAATTATCACACTATATTATAAATGCTATTTAAGTGTCCAATTTCCACACAGTCTGTGATCTTTTTAAGGGTACAGTTACATTATTATTAATGTTTGCAGCTATAATGACTGGCATATACTAGGCACTAACAATTGTTTCCTTGAAAAAAGTAATGGAGAAATAGGAGAAAAGTGTGAAAAAAAAGTGTTAAAAGTCAAAGAAGGCATTTCAAGTATTAAGGAGTAGTCAGTTGTTGAATGTAACATAGATTTTGCAAAATAAAGACTGGGAAATATCTACTGAATTGAGCGATCAGTAGCAAATAACTCAACTTTAGCGAGAGCGCGTTTAGTGATTTTTAGTGTTGCCAGTGGGTAGATTCTAACTGTGATTAGCTGAAGACAAAAAGGCAAGTAAGAAATGAAGGACAGTGAGTAGAGATGACATTTTCTAGAACCTGAACTGTGAAGGGAAGGAGAAATTTGAACCATTTCTTTATTTTTGACATTCTTATGATACATATATATATAAAAATATATATATATATATGAGTCCTATGAGATATATATAATACACAGTCCTATAAGATATATATAATGTATATGACATTCCTATTATATATATTCCTATATATAACATATATATAATTTATTATATATAACATATATATAATATATAATATAAAAAGTTAGGATAAACATATATATAGGAATATATATAATGTATATAATAGGAATGTCATATACATTATATATATCTTATATACATGTATTTGCCTTTTATATGTACATATATATAAGATATGTATAATCTATATGACATTCCATTATATATAACATATATGTTATTTGTATATTATATATGAATATATATGTTATATATATATATTATATAATATATATATATGTTTATCCTAACTTTTTTGATCGGGGCTAAGAGAAAGTATGTATGTTGTCCAAGGCTTACTTCTTACAAGAAAGAAACCATGAGTAAGGTGCATACTCTTCTTGGTTCCACAGATGGATGAGGCCAATTGCTGGATATCCCCTTAACTTATTTAAAGTCAGGCTGCCTTAGTCTGTTCAGGCTACTATAATAAAATAACATAAACTTGGTGGCCTATAAACAAAAAACATTTATTTCTCACCGTTCTAGAGGCTGGGAAGTTCAAGAGAGACGCTGGCAGATTTAGTATCTGGGGATGGCCTGCTTCCTTACAGAGGGCCCCTTCTCACTGTATCTTCACATGGTAGAAGGGGCATAGGATCCTTTTAGGGTCATTTCTATAAGGACACTAATTTTATTACCTTCCAAAGGCCCCACCTCCTAATAACATCACCTTGTCAGTTAAGATTTTAACATATGAATTTTGGGGGGACACAAACATTCAGACCATAGCATAGGCACAATGAGGGAAGAAACATCTTCGCTGCATGTTACGGAACGAAAGACAGTGTGGTATCCTGGAGCACTCTGACAGGAGAGGTCAGACTACTAGTGGATTGATACTATTGGAAACTGCACTATGGCACTAGCTGCTTGCAGATGGGAAGGAATGCAGAAAAGGAAGTGAAGAATACAAACAATGAGTGTATTAGTCTGTTCTCACACTGGTATAAAGACATAACAGAGATTGGGTAATTTATAAAAGAAAGAGCTTTAGTTGACTCAAAATTCTACACAGCCGAGGAGGGCTCAGGAAATTTACAGCCATGCAGAAGGCCAGAGAGAAGTAAAGGCACATCGTGCATTGTGGCAGGTGAAAGATGAGTGAAAGGGGAAGAGCCCCTTATAAAACGATCAGATCTCATGAGAACTCATTCACTATCACGGGAACGGCATGGAGGAAACTATCCCCATGATCCAATCACCTTTCACCAGGTTCCACCCTTGACATGTGGGGATTATGGGGATTACAATTCAAGATGAGATTTGGTTGGGGACACAAAACCTAACTATATCAATGAACTTTTCCATTTTATAATTTTCACAAGGCTAAAGAGCCAACTACTCCTCTGGCAACAGTTACAAGTTATATGGAATTCTATATTAAACCTCATAGGCTGGTTGTACTGTGGTAATAATAGATCCTTAAATCTCAGTGGCTTAACAAAATAGAAGTTCCTTTCTCACTCACAAAAAGTCTGCAGTATTTCTAGCTGTGCTAATATGTGGTATCTGACCATCTAGGCCATCCATTTTATATGGTCACCATCTCAGCATGAGACTTCAGTGTTCATCATGGCAGAGAAAGGGAGTAGGAAGAACTGAGTACTAGCACTTAAATGCTTCCAGTCAAAAGAGTCATACACCATACTTTGCTCACATTTCACTGACTAAAGTAAGTCACTCACTCATATGGAAGATCCAAGGGACAGGGAGGTTTGCCTCTCCTGTAAAACCAGAAGGAATAAAGAACAGAAAATATTAGTGAGCACTAGCAATATCTACCACAAATGCCGAAAGCATTCAGAGTCGGATGGCCTTCCAGGCTGATTCTATATCTCACTGAAGATTATATTCAGTAGCACTGGAATAATTTTATTTTCCTAGGAGGACTGGATTACCACAAATGTCACGCGTCTGCCTTTGTTTCACTTGGGATCTACATTAAGTGTAAAGAAAGACTTGGTAACATTTAGGGTTTGAAAGATGCCCAGATTGATAGCGTGATGATGGGTGGGTGACATTCTTCAGCTCAGCTGGGCTGGGCAAATGAAGAGACTAACTGCTAGCACGGGGCCTAGAAGAGGCTCTATAGTTTGAGATGAAATGGGATAAAATTGATAAGCAGGGAAGACAAGCGAAATGCTTTAAAGATGTATGGCAACACATCTTCAAAAGGCATGGTCTTGACAGCGAAACAATCCACAGCAGACTGGCCAGCATGGTGTAAGAGGCTGGGAATGAAGGCTTCAGGGCACTTGCAGTCTATGAGGCACTTCACAAACAGTGCCTGAAGCTGCAAATCAAAGGATTCTCAGTGCAGCATTACTCACATTTTCTGTGTAAGTTGTAGTCACATCTTCTCAGACACATTTTGAGGGGTCACCTGTGACTATGAAGCACAAAACCACTACAGGGCATGGATTTGAGATACCAATAACATTGCTTTTTAAGATTATACACCATCAAATAGAGTGAATATTTGATAATTAGGTGGTTAACTAAATCAATATGGGCAATCAAACAGAGTAACCAGTTTCTAAGAAGAAAAGGAAAGGAGATAGATATTTCATCTGAATGTCTAAACTGATTTGGTTAAGTGTGAGACTGCCAATTATTCAGTGCAACTGAAGATATCCTCACCTATCCTTCCTGTGCTTCCAGGGTTTTGGTAAAGCTGTTCAATATCAGTCATGATCCATATCATTTTGAAGCTAAAAATAAATTTAATTATGGTTTGTTTTATTTGGTAAATCAAACCCCCCTTTTATTATTCCAAACAGCAGACATTTCAATTTTTTCCCCTGAAATCTTACATGAGGACAAATTGGCATAAAGCTCAATATAATTATAATTACTGTTGACTCTTTACATTATCAAAATGACTCCTTTGACTCCTATAATTACTAGAAAATTATATCTTCAAACTAATATTCCCTTTATTCAAGTCAGCAGATGGGCTTAACGGGAGACATAACAAATACATGTTTTTCTCAGGAAGAGTCTCGGGGGCATAGCTCAAAATTACAGAGAGGTATTTTCTTTACTCCATAAAATGAGGATTGGGAACAAAGCTATCTGGGTTTGCTATAAATGTCCACTGATTTTGTAAAGGTCATGGAAGGAAGGGTAGGGCATGAGTTCAAGGCTAGAATTTAAATCCAAGTTTTAACTTACATGGATATAGTAATGATTTCTTTTTTACTATTATTATACTTTAAGTTTGGGGTACATGTGCAGATCTTGCAGGATTGTTACTTAGGTATACACATGCTATGGCGGTTTTCTGCCTCCATCCCCTGTCACCTACATTAGGTATTTCTCCTGTTATCCCTCCCCAATCTCCCCACCCCCTGTTATCCCTCCCGTAGCCCCTCATCCCCCAACAGACCCTATGCAGCTATAAAAAAGGATGAGTTCATGTCCTTTGCAGGCACATGGATGAAGTTGGAAACCATCATTCTTAGCAAACTGACACAAGAACAGAAAACCAAACACCACATGTTCTCACTCATAAGTGGGTGTTGAACAATGAGAACACATGATTTCTTTTTAAATCCTCAATCTCCACCCAGAACAAGAGCAATCCTCATATTTTTTCATGGTTTAAAAGTACTAACAAAATGAATGTGGAAAACTTGTATTGAATATGAAAATCACTTTTATACAAGTTCTAAGTATATAATTAATATTAATAAGGTGCATTCTGATTAAAGTGGTTATATTTGATGAAGTATAAGGAGTTATACTTAACCACTTCCATGAATCTGACAAAAGAAGTAATTGCATTTGTGTTTGGCAATTAGATATCAATTTTATGTAATAAGGAGAAATCATAATTTGTATAAGCATGATGGACGAAAGAAAGGAACTTTTGGGAGAATGAGAACACACTGAAATGTTGTATGATTTACACTTTATTTCAGGAATGCAATGGTGGATTGTGATAAGGCAGTTGTAGTGGCTACAGATTCAAAAAGCACACTACTGCCCAAATTCCTAGACCCAGTGATCTGCTGGTACTCCACACTCAGACATGGAAGTGGAAATCCATGTTCTATACTATCTCATCCTATATCTCTATGTCCATGCAGGCACTGACAATTGATCACACACCTCTACTGGGCTTGGCTTTGCATCAGAAGCTTCGTCTATACAGGGCACCTAGCAGGTACTACCAACTTATTAGAGTTGCCCTGTAAAATGAGCCAACTAACCCCTGGGATGAGAGAAACCAAGCTGGGGAGGCTTATAGGACTTAACAAACTATTCTCATTATAAGCAATGCAAAACTATCTCTTCCCATAACTCAAGGGACTCCTATCAGCCCCTCCCCTAACGGTTCATGCTAAATTCAGATGTTAACTTTTGGCAACAGCAGTAGATACATCCCTTCTGCCCATTTTAGTAAGAATGATGGACTACTCATGACAATTTACTACACAAACCTAAAGTTAATTAATGTATCTTCATTTTACCTGGAAAGTGAACACTTCTGAATTATTTAGAAGCTTTTTGTGATAGAAGGTTCTTCAAAAGGCAAAGATGCTTGCTAGCTTTTGACCAGATCAAAAAACTCTAAGCTAGTAAGAGCATGTTATCAATAGGTTAAGATAACTTATAAAAATAATTTGTAAGTAGCACCTGAAAAATATGCACGAAGAAGAGAAGAAATCAACTCATAAAGTATTTTCAAATGTTTATATCTACCCTAATATTACCCATATATTTTGGATATGGATATATCACATATTCAGTACTACACTAAATTGCCTGTTTATGCATCTCTATGTTACAAATAGGTATAATAACAACCACCACGGATTAATTGCTTACAACTACATGCTATACACTTCAGATGTATGATTTCTCTTTTCTTTAAACCACGGAAGACTTCTGTGTACATATGTGATTTCTAATCTTTACAAAGTACCAGTAAAATAGCTATTATCATCTCAGTTTGCCTTTACCTAAATGGAGGATTGTGGGATTCATGTAGTTGTTCCAGGCTCACTGGGTAGTAAGGCATCATGCTTGGATTTAAACCCAGACCTGCTGGGTTCCAAACACTCTCTCTTCGTGGTAAGCTTTTGACTACAGCACATTGACTTATTTGTGGGATCATCACACACTGATAAGAATATCATTAGCTCAGAACAAAATGGGGCTATAAAATTTTATCCATTTTTTTTTTTTACTTCTAAGGAGGAATAATCACAATTTATAAAACAGGTGTCTGTCTTATTTTTACAGGATACTTGACACTGTATCATTCTATTTAGGATATCACTCAAAGCATCAGATGATATTGAGATGTAGATTAAGTCCCCGTAACATCTATGCAGTATATTCTGATCTGATAATTTTGAACATTTAAACTTTCAGGAACTGGTGTTTTTAAAAATTTTCTTCCTCATGCCCTATGAAATGAAATAAAACAATAAAAAACATTTAGCCTCATGTGATCTTACTACAATCATAGAAAGTGACCTTGATAATATATTCTATATCAATCATTACCCAAGTAACCGATAGAAATGTCAATGTCATCTGGAACTTTTCTAACAATATAATGTAAGTGTCTGGCAGTCCCAGGGAGGATAACTGCGGGGACAAAGCTGCAATGGGAGAAGATAACATGGACAAGAAATACAGGGCCATACAATGGACTTGAAGGAAAATGGCTTTCATCCCCCTCCCTTATCCTGTTTTCCGGGTTAGCTCCAAGAACGGCCATTACAGAAAAAAGCCCCCCAAAAAAGTCTTCATAGATGGATAGAAGTAAGCTAGAAGAGCCTACCAGCAGGTCCTCATTACAGATTTTCCATTTTAAGATTCTATAGACTCATCGATAAAATTAAATTTTCTAATTACTACAGTTTACATTTTGAAAGTATTATATACGTTTATTCTCGGCACATGTTCTTCAGGAGATACAAGTATATGAATATTTTCTCCCAATCTGTGACTGGAGTTTTCATTTTCTTCATTGTACCTTTTGATGAGTATAAGTTAATTGTGATGAAGCATAATTCACCAATTTTTTCTTGTATGGTTAGTTTTTTTTTTTATCCTGTCCAAGACATTTTCCTTTCCCTAAGATTATACAGACATTTACTTAATGTTTTCTTTTAAAAATTTATAGTTTGAAGGCAAGGAGTATATGCCATCCACTCAATTTTGCTGTGAACCTAAAACTCTAAAAAAAAAAAAAAGCCTTATCATCTTACCTTACCTTTTACTTTTTTATATGCTATATTTAAAATTACATTTTTTGTTGTGTGTGAGGTAGATATGAGGTTCATTTTTGTACATGGGTATCCATTAATTCCAGTCCTATTTGTTGAAAGGACTTTCTTTTCTCCATTGGATTTGCTTTTGCACCTCTGTCAAAAATCAATTGAGTGTATATGTGTGGGGCTATTTCTGGACTTTCTATCTGTTCCATTGATCTATTTGTCTACCCTGAAACCCAAACACACTTGCTTGATTACTGTAGATTTGTAGAAAGTCTTGAAGGCAGATAGTACAAACCCTCCCACCTCCCACTTTGTTCTCCTTTTTCAAGATATTTTGGATATTCTAGTTTGTCTGAATTCCAATGTAAATTTCAGCATAGTTTGTCAACTTCTAAAAAACACGTGCTGGGATTTTGATCAGGATTATAATGTATACACTTGATCAAATCCTGGGAGAAATAACATCTTAACATATCTTTCCGTTGATTTAAGTCGTCTCCAACTTTTCCTCAGCAATTCGTTTTTTTAACTTTTATTCTACATGCAAGGGTACATACGCAGGTTTGTAATAAAGGTAAACTTGTGTCACAGGATTTCATTATACAGGTTATTGTGTCACTTAGGTACTATACCTAGTAGCCAGTAGTTATTTTTTTCCTGATCCTCTTATTCCTTTCACCCTCCATCCTCAAGTAGGTCCCAGTATTCGTTGTTCTCCTCTTTGTGTCCATGCGTTCTCATTATTTAGCTCCCACTTATGAGTGAGAACACACAGTGTTTAGTTTTCTGTTCCTGCATTAGTTTGCTAAAGATAATGGCCTCCGGCTCCATCCATGTTCCTGCAAAAGACACGATCTCATTCTTTTTTATGACTACATAGTATTCCATAGTGTATATGTACCACACTTTCTTTATCCAGTCTTTCACTGATGGGCATTTAGGTTGATTTCATGTCTTTGCTATTGTGAATAGTGCTACAATAAACATAGGTGTTCATGTGTCTTTATGGTAGAATGATTCATGTTCCTTTGGGTATATGCTCAGCAAAGGGATTGCTGGGTAAAACAGCAGTTCTGTTTTTAGCTCTTTGAGGAATCAACACACTGCTTTCCATAATGGTTAAACTAATTTGCACTCCCATCGACAGTGTACAAGCATTCTGTTTTCTCTGCAACCTCACCAGCATCTGTTATTTTTTGACTTTTTAGTAATAGCCATTCTGATGGGTGAGAGGTGGTATCGCAATGTGGTTTTGATTTGCATTTCTCTAATGATCAGTGATACTGAGCTTTTTTTTTTTTTTTAAACATGCTTGTTGGCTGCATGTATCCACATGACTGTGAAAGCAATTCCTCTTTCAGTATGCAGATACTACATATATTTGAGTTTGTTCTTAAGTATTTTGTAGTTTTTATATGCCCTTGTAAATGACATTTTAAAATTTCAATTTCCAGGTCATTGTTCTAGTTGTTCATATAGAAACAGAACTATTTTTTGTATATTGTTTCGAATTATAAAAGTTTGTTAAATTCACTTATTATTTTAATAGTGTATTTATAGTTTTTTAAGGATTTACTTTGTTCACAATCTTACCATCTGCAAATAAAGACAGTATAAGAACATTTTTTCCAATGTAGGTATCATTTATTTATTTTTATGACCTTATTGCACTGGTTAGGACTTCCAGTACCATATTGAATAGAAGTGGAAAGAATGGACATTCTTGCCCAGGTCTTCATCTTAAGAGAAAATAATTTATCACTTCAACATTAAGTGTGATACTAGCTGTAGAATTTTTACAGAAGTTTCCTTTTATTAATGAATTGCTAAAGGGTATTATTATGATTGGATGTTGGATTTTGTCAAATGCATTTTCTGATCTAAGGACTTATATCTAGAATACATTAAGAACTCCTGAAATTCAATTAAACCATTTGACCCAGCAATTCCATTACTGGGTATATACCCAAAGGATTATAAATCATTCTATTATAAAGACCCATGCACACGTATGTTCATTGCGGCACTGTTTACAATAGCCAATACTTGGAACCAACCTAAATGCCCATCAATGATAGACTGGATAAAGAAAACGTGGCACATATACACTATGGAATACTATGCAGCCATCAAAAAGGATGACTGCAGGGACACGGATTAAGCTGGAAACCATCATTCTCAGTAAACTGACATAGGAACAGAAAACTGCAACCAAACACCGCATGTTCTCGCTCCTAAGTGGGTGTTGATCAATGAGAACATATGGACACAGGGAGGGAAACATCACACACTGGGGCCTGTGTAGGGGGAGGGGAAGCTAGTGGAGGGATAGCAGGGGGTGAGGGGACTGGGGAGGGGTAACATTAGGAGAAATACCTAATGTAGATGATGGTGGGATGGATGCAGCAAACCACTACAGCATATGTATATCTATGTAACAAACCTGCAGGATCTGCAGATTAACTTAAAGCATAATAATAATAAAAAAATAAAATTTAATTAAAAAAATTAAAATTAAAATAAATTGGCAAAATATTTGAAAAGACACTTGGCAGAGGAAGATATATGGATGACCAATGAGAACATGAAGAAGTGTTTAACATCATCTTCTTAGAGAGATGAAAATTAAAATCACAATGAGATACCAATACATATGTAGTAGAATTGCTGAAACTAAAAAGACGAAGAATATCAAAAGATGGCTGAAACACCGAAGGACCAAACACCCAATCACAGATGGTAGAAATGTAAAATAGTAAAGCCACTTTGGAAATCTGTTTGGAAGCTTTTGTAAAACTTATGCATTCACCTTATGATTGAGAAAAAAACAAACAACCCCATTCAAAAGTGGGCAAAGGACAGAACAGACACTTTTCAAAAGAAGACATATATGAAGCCATCAAACATATGAAAAAACGCTCATCATCACTGGTCATTAGAGAAATGCAAATCAAAACCACATCGAGACACTATCTCACGCCAGTTAGAATGGTAATCATTAAAAAATCTGGAGACAACAGATGCTGGAGAGGATGTGGAGAAATAGGACAACTTTTACACTGTTGATGGGAGTGTAGATTAGTTCAACCATGTGGAAGACAGTGTAGGGATTCCTCAAGGACCTAGAAATAGAAATTCCATTTGACCCAGCAATCCCATTACTGGGTATATATCCAAAGGCTTATAAATTGTTCTATTATAAAGACACATGAACACGTATGTTCATTGCGGCACTGTTTACAATAGCAAAAACCTGGAACCAGCCCAATGCCCATTGATGATAGACTAGACAAGGAAAATGTGGCACATATACACCATAGAATACTATGCAGCCATAAAAAATGATGAGTTTGTGTCCTTTGTAGGGACATGGATGAATCTGGAAACCATCATTCTCAGCAAACTGACACAAGAACAGAAAATCAAACACCGCATGTTCTCACTTATAAGCGGGTGAACAATGAGAACACATGGACAGAGGGAGGGGATCATCACATACTGGGGTCTGTTGGTGGGGACTAGGGGAGGAGCAGCCTGGGGTAGGGAAGTTGGGGAGGGATAACACAGGGAGAAATGCCAGATATAAGTGACGGGGGGATGGAGGCAGCAAATCATACTGCCACGTATGTATCTATGCAAGAATCCTGCATGATCTGCACATGTACCCCAGAACCTAAAGTACAATAAAAAATAGTAAGAAAGAAAAAAAAAAAAGAAAACAGCATAAATATCATTTAGAATAAATAAATCATGGTATTTTAATAAAACATAGTATTATTTACCAACAAAATTAACTAATACCCAAAATAATATGAAAAAAATCTCCGCAATATTGTACTCAAAGTTGCCACACACATATTCTGCAGAATTGCATTTATGTGATGCTAAATATCATGAACAAACTCATCTGTGGTGACAGAAGCTGATGGTGTTTGCTTCTGGTGGTAGTAAAGGAAGAGGTAACAGCTGGAAAAGTACACAAGGTATCTTCTAAGGTGTTGGCAATGTTTTATGCTTTGGCAGAGGTGAGGATTTCATGGATACATGTGTTCATCACAACTCATCAAATGGTTTATTTAAGACCTCTGTGTTTTCCCTCTATGTAATTTATATTTCAATAAGGAAAATAAGTGGCATAGAAGATACAAAACTTTTAAAGTCGTAAATAAGAAATTCTAGTATCCTCTTGTGAGACTGCTATTATTATGTATTTAGTAAGGGTCTTGCTATTGACATTTATATATTTCTTTGGACACTATCCTCTATGTTGAATAACTTACCAGAAAATAAAAAAATAGATAATTAGACATCAACAGATAATATTACCACAACCATAGAGGAATAGTTTTATGATATTGTGTTATTTCAGTTTTATACTTTATTAGTATAAATTTAAGGGGTACATGTGCAGTTTTGTTACATGGATAAATTGCATAGTGGTGAAGTTTGAGCTGTTAGAGTAACCATTAGATGAATAAGGTACATTGTACATATTAAGCAATTTCTCATCCTACATCCTGCTTCTTCCCTCCCACCCTTTTGAGTGTCCAGTGACTATTATTCCACAGTCTATGTGCATGTGTACACATTAATTAGCTTCCACTTATAAGTGAGAACATGCAGTATTTGACTTTCTGAGTTGTTTCACTTAAAATAACGGCCTCCAGCGGGCACAGTGGCTCATGCTTGCAAACTGGGAACTTTGGGAGGCTGAGGTGGGTGGATAACTTGAGGTCAGGAGTTTGAGACCAGCTTGGCCAACATGGAGAATCCTATCTCTACTACAAATACAAAAATTAGCTGGATGTGGTGGCGAGTGCCTGTAATCTCAGGCTCTAGGGAGGGTGAGGCATGAGAATCGCTTGAACCTGAGAGGCGGAGGTCGTAGTGAGCCGAGATCATGCCATTGCACTCCAGCCTGGGTGACAGAGCCAGACTGTGTCTCAAAAAAAAAAAAAAAAAAAAAAAAGGAAAGAGAAAAGAAAACAAAAAAGAAGATAATGGCTCTCAGATCCATCCATGTTGCTATAAAAGACATGATTTCATTCTTTTTTAATGGCTGAGTAGTATTCTACATTTTCTTTATTTATTATCTGTTAATGTACACTTAGGTTCATTCCATATCTTTGTTATTGTAAATAGTGGTGTCATAAATATATGAATGCAAGTAGCTTTTTGATGTAATGTGTCTTTTACTTTGGATGTAAACCTAGTAGTGAAATGTAGTAGTAGGTAAACCTAGACTAGTGAATTGAATGGTAGTTTTCTTTTTAGTCCTCTGAGAAATCTCCATACACTTTTCCATAAGGTTTGCAATAAATTACATTCCCACCAACAATATATAAGCATTCTGTTTTTTCCACATCCTCATTCACATCTATTATTTTTTGACTTTTTAATAAGAGCCATTCTGACTGGTGTAAGATAATGTCTTATTGTGGTTTTAATTTACATTTGTCTGATGAATAGTGATGTTGAACAGTTTTTCATATGCTTGATGGCATTCATCTTCTTTTGAAAACTGTCTGTTTATGTCCTTTGCCAACTTTTTAACAGAGGCTACTTGTTTGTTGTTGTTGTTGAGCTGTTTGAGTTCGTTGTAAATTCTGGGTAACAGTCCCTGTTGGATACGTAGTTTGCATTTATTTTCTCCTATTCTGTAGGCTCTCTGTTCTTCCAATTATTTCATTTGCTGTGCAGAGGCTTTTTGTTATAAGTCCCATTTGCCTATATTTGGTTTGTTGCATTTGCTTTTGAGGTCTTCATCATAAATTTTTTACCTAATGTCCAGAAGAGCTTTCCTTAAATTTTCTTCTAGTATTTTTATAGTTTCACATCTTACATTTAAGTCTTTGATAAATTTTGAGTGGATTTTTAAATATAGGTAGAGAAAGGAGTACAACTCCATTTTATGCATATGGCAATTCAATTATCCCAGCACTATTTCTTCAAAAAGGTGTCCTTGTCCCAGTGTATCCTTTTTGTCAACTTTGTCAAAGGTCAGTTGGCTGTAGATATGTTGCTTTATTTCTGGGTTCTCTATTCTGTTCCACTGAACAGAATATCTACAGCCGACTGACCTTTGACAAAGTTGACAAAAAGCATACACTGGGTCTATTTCTATGCCAGTAACATGCTGTTTTTGTTACTACAGTTTAATTATATAATTTGAGGTCAGGTAATGTGATGCCTTCAGCTTTGTTCTTTCTCTTAAATTTGCTTTGGCTATTTAGACTCCTTTTTGGTTCCATATGAATTTTAGAATTGTTTTATCAATAACTGAGAATGATGCATCTGGTCATATGGATACAACTTTGGTTTCTATTGTGAAAACAAACCCTTGTTTTCAGAGTTACTGTACAACCACCATGACAGCATTTCTGATTTTATCCTAATAAGAGTTTTTTAATGAGCACAGATTATGTTCATTTCTTAATATAACCAATATGTGTTTCATAATTTTTAAATACCTACTGAAAGTACAGTAATTTGGCAAGTTTATTGTTTTCTTCTAAAATGACTGCTGCTATTCTTGAAAGGATCTAGCTGGAATTTTAATTGTATATTGGCTTTCTTTTTCCCTCATAAATAAGGACACAACAGATAATTCGTGCAATTTAATTCTATAAACATGTAGCATTGTGCTTGAAAACTCCAGTATGAATAAGATATGATCTTTCTTTCCAAATGTCTGTTAATGACCTGCAACAATGGACAAGAAGGCATATAATTAAAAGAAAATGCAGTACTTGCAATACTAGTTATAGGAACCATGGGCTATCAGAAAATGAAAAGGAGTGATTTGACTTTCTTGGAGGCCAAAAAAGAGGGTCATAGATGGCTTCACAAAGGAAGAGACACTTAAGATAGATCTTAAAAAATATATTAATGATTGATCAGTATGTTCAGTTCAGCTATCATGCCATTACTCCTCCATGGTAGACATTGCATTAGGCACTGGCACACAGTCTGTGTTCTAAGTCCTCAAGAAGCTTATAATCTAGGCATATTTTGCCAAGCCAAGAAGGCATAAAAGTTCCTCACCTGTCTATCTCACTCCTTTCTGTTCTGGCTTTTGCCATGTCATTTTACCAAACTAGACTCACACATAAAAAGGAATTTTAAGTTCAAAGGTTGTTTCTTTACACATTCTTTTCATTTCTGATTTAATGGAAAAAGTAATGGCTTGGTAAGTCAAGCAACTACTAATTCTTAATGTTACCAATAAGCTTTTTTTCTTACAACATTCATTTAGTCATTAATTCACTTCTTCAACCAACATTTAGTAAGGCATTACCATATTCAGTGCATGTCTAGGGGACTGGGATATAAAGATGGATAAGAAAAGTGAGGTTATTGTCTAGTAAAGGAAGTAGACTTATAAAAATACAACTGCAAGGTGATACTGGTTACAACTAACGCTCAAAAAGAGAAGGAGACATTACTTCTAGTGTAGAGGTTGGGGAATAGCTGGGAGACAAAGTGATGCCTGGGAACTGGAAGCCCATTCCAAATGTCGGGAACATGTGGAAATTCATGCAGATCCCAAGTGATCATTAGTTTATGGACTCTGCTGTTTTCCTTTCACAACTCTTATTTAGGAGTCCTGTTCTCATCCCAAGCACTAAACAGTGAAGACATTTTTTTCCATGCTTTTCTCCAGTTGCAAAATTTGCTGTTCAAATATTGGACTGACCAATTTTTTTCATGTATCTTAAGCAAGAATGTCAACATAACTCTTATTTCCCATAACTAAAAATGCCAAATACTAGTATTTTATTTTCTAAAAATCACTAAAATATATACATTGCCTCCAACTCTATAGAAAAGTTTCTAAAGTTATATTTGCAATTTTATTTTCATTTTGGTAATCTTCACAAGCACACAGTTAAAACCTTTGAAGCCAGATGTATGGATTTAGAAATATCTTTTGGATTTTAGAAAAGTAAAATGGTACATATACCCAATTTTAACAAACACTCTCTCCTCCAGCCCCAGCAAGGTGTAGGGTAGCAACGTGGAATCAAACATATTAATCTCTCTGTAGTAAACACTTAAATGTTCTCTAAGAGGAATAAACATTATAGCAAGCCTCACATCAGTTCAGCCCAGGTTTTCTGCCGAATGAATTATGTAAAGCCATTTAGTTTCAGCATTTTTTTGGATTTCAGAATTGTTAATGAGGGATTATGGAATTGTAATTATTTTCATTGTACAGTTTTACAGAAAGGTTTAGACAGATTAAGTAACTTGCCCAAGTTGTCTAGCTAATAAGGAGACTTCACATAAACCCAGCATCTTACTCTTTGTTAATAACTGCTGTCCTACATGCAGTTTCTTCACTGGGTATTTCCAACCTCTGGCCATTCAGAATCTATTGTGATGCATTCCTCTCTTGCCTCTTTTATTTCACTTCTTTTCCAGCTCAAAATTATTTATTGTTTACTTTCTCCATCAAGAGAAGCTTGTGTTCTGCTCACTGCTGACTTCTCAATCTCTAACTTTTCTATTGCTATTATGTTTTTCATTCCTTTTGGGAATGCACATTTTTTGATCCCTCCATGAGAATTACGATGTTTAAATGCAGATTCTCAACACATCTCTGACCCGCTGAATCAGGATCAATGCTGATGGGGCTTGGAAACCTACATTTCTCACAAGCATGCTGTGTGATTTTGATTGCTCTTCTTAGGAATTTGCTCTTGTTGCAGGCACAGATTTAAATGCCTGGCATCATAAGTCTACTAACACCCAACTACCTGCCCTTCAAAAGCCACCTGAAGAAACACTGTTTGGGCAGTTTGATCGTTTAATAAATAAGGTAAGCATAAGGAGAGTATATTAATATGCTAATTACTTGAAAGATAACATGACATACTTGGCCAAATCCTTGTTTCCATAGCCCAAGTCTCATTTTCTCTCCATTGTCAAACACTGCACTGTAATGGGTTTCTTCTAAATATCTATTCTGGTTTACTCTAGCCTGACCTATGAGTGAAAGATAGAGTAGCAATTGTATTTTCCAAACAAAATTTTCCTGTGTAAAGAAGCCAGATACTTCTAGAGTGTCTTTCTACAAAGGGTCTCCATTTTCTCTTATCTTCCCTATAGTATGCAGACTCTGAGGAGTAGCATACTATTCTTTAGCTAATGAAAGCACAATATGAGTTATTTGCAAAGACACGCACACACACATACACACATACACACACACACACACACACCCCAGCAGCAGCAACAGTAAGAAAGAACGATTAGAAAATCACCTGTAACCTAGATCCAGCGTGCTTGGTTTCACTACTAGGAATATTAATCTAAAGGGAATAATCATCTATCGTTTTAGACATGTCAGCCCGCATTGGAGAATCCAGAAGCACAAATCTATTACCTGACCATCTGCTTATTCCTCAACATGGTGTTGAGAAGTGAATCACTAACATAATCACATAGGCAAAATCTTCCTTTTTTTTTTAACAAATGATAATGCTGAAAATTATACTTACAATTTTGATGAAAGCTGAGCTTAACAAAATAGTCTGAATCTCAATTCAAACGATTAGCAAATCAATTTCCATTTATATCATTGACAAAAGTGTCTTCATCATTACCCATCTTTTATTTGAATATGTAAGTTTTGAAGTGAATGTGAAAATCCTTTAAAGACAAAACATTACAGTGCCATGCAGCTACTTCCATTTCAGCTCACATGGCTACCACCCAAATTTGAGACAATGGTTTTATAGATGGTCATAAACTATCATGTCAGAGACAATTTCCTTGAGATATTTACATTGAATTAACTTAAAGTCATTTGTGAATTTTTTGTTAGTTATAAACAAACTTAGGATATTGATAGTCATTGATAAAGGCAAGAACACTCACCAAATACTGCAGAGTCAGTTTATGATAATATGATTAGTTACCCTAATAATGCTGCTTAGGCACTATCTTGCTAATTACAATATTATAAATATTAATGTCACAGCCTTTCTGTTTGATTGCCACTCATGGAGTGATTCATCATGATATTTTCCTGGAACCCACATTGTGAGATTTTCTTTCTTTCCTCCTTTTCTTTTTTCATTACTGGACTTGCAATCATACACATTACTCTTGAAGAGGGGTTTATTTTTGGCTATCTGTTAGGAGAGGGACAGTGATATTTTCCACGAAAACTAGCCAAATAGAAGTCATTTATAAGACGTTTCTATTATTTTTTCTGAGTCCCTAACCAAGTCATCCAAGGCACAGTACTCAGGGTTTTTGTTTTCCATTCCTTTTCATGTGACCTGTTTCAAGTTAAGATTCATTTGAATTATTAAATGCTTCCTTAAAGAATCTTTTCATACTGCCTCTCTTTTTTTAAAGTTAATTATTGATGTAGTGACAAGTTGAAAAGACTAAGAATTATAATTTTTTTCCTCCCCTCATTGGGGGCTCAAGAAATGTCTTCTGACAATGGTTGTCTATTTAGAATAACACAAAGGAAATACAAAGGCAAAGTGCTGAATGTTGTTTTAGCAGAGTTGCTAAAATCACTGTACTATACAAAATGTAAATGTAGTGTATATTTCTTGGAAAATAGCAGTTAGTGAGAAAGTTGGGACATAACCTTTTGAGCCCAGGTTTAACCACACAGCAGAAGGAGTTACAAAAGACACTGATTAGATTTTAATTTTAAAAACTTCATTATATTATTCAGGACTACAGTGATTTGATTGTCTTGAAAATAGTAAGGTAATGTTACCCAGAAAGCATAAAGAAATCTTCAGACTCCCACTAGAAAGAATGCCAGTCATCACCATAGTAAGTAAGAATTTGCAGGCACTTTATACTGCAAATTTCAGTCTTTTTCTTTTATATAACCTTGTCCTGTATTGGTTTTATAAAAAAGTAACTCACAGACCCATCATATGGCTGTAATCAAGCCTCCCTCAGAAAGAGTCCACTGCAGAAATCACATCCACCAGGCACTGTGTTTCCTTTGATAGTGAGAATGTGAGACGGTAAATAAGATCTGAAATAGAAACTGACCAAGGCTGAATTCTAAAAAATAACATAGGAGATTTAAGCACATACCTTGCCCAAGAGTTCAGGTATGCGTGGAACTGGTTTCCCTTTCTGGTGACTCACAGTAGCTGGACTCTGTCCATCCCAATCTTGTAGTTCTTCAATGCTTTTCAGATAAAGCATGGCTTTGAGGCCAGTGCAGTAGTCTTCAATCACAGTGAAATCCTGATTCTGAATGGCACTGCATACCTAGAAAGGACAGAGAAGTCGACCAAATGTCAAACCAAGAGGTAATTCTCCAAACAAATTCACTTTTCTTTGATTCAACAAATATTTATTTTATGTGCCAGGCACTGTTTGAGACATGATAGATCAGTCACTGTCTGGAGATATGGGTGGTGAGGAGGACTGGGCTGCAATGGAACACAGAGAAACTTTAAGGGACAATGAACATTTTCATAAACTTGCAGTGGTAATGGTGTCACGGGTATATACACATTCCAAAACTTATTAAGTTGTATACTTTATATACGTACAGTTTATTATATGTCAGGTTGAATTTTCAAGGAGTCAAATTTGGCACAACATAAGAAAGGCCATTAAAATTCTCATTGCCCCTCTATTGGGATGTGCTACCTTCATGTGTGAAGGTGGTCAAACTGAGGCTGGAGTGCTGTTCGTTCAGTTAACTCAAACATCATTTACCCCTGCCTCTGTCTCCCTCCTAATCTGCTATTGTTCTTCTTCTTGTCAACTATGATCCAGTCACCCAGGTCTTTCCTCTCTTCCTCAAAAAAAAAAAAAAAGCCATATTCTTTCATTGCCTTAGGATCTTTTCACAAGATCTCACTGGCTAGAAGGCCTTTCCTTTCCACACATGGCTAACTACCAACCATTCCTCAGGCTCATGGTAAATGTCCTTTCTTCAAAGAGGCCTCCAGGAGCCGAGAGTAGGTTCTGGCCTTCATTTAATCAGACATTTTTAACTTCTAATTATTGCATGATTATTCAATTGACAACTCACTCCCCAATTAGACCAAAGTTTCAGAAGAGAAGAATTGCATTTATTTTGGTTACTATATTGTCCCCAGTGACTAGGACAGTGTTTGTCAGTTAATCTGCTTCCAAAAATATCTGATGAATGAATAGTGATGATATAGTTTGGCTGTGTCCCCACCCAAATCTCATCTTGCATTGCAGTTCCCATAATCACCATGTGCAGTGGGAGGGACCTGGTAGGAGGTAACTGAATCATGGGGGTGGCTATCTCCATGCTTTTCTCATGATAGTGAGTTCTCACACAATCTGATGGTTTATATAAGGGGCTTTTCCTCTTTTTCTTGGCACTTCTCCCTCCTGTCACCATGTAAAGAAGGATGTGCCTGCTTCCCCTTCTGCCATGATTATAAGTTTCCTGAGGCCTCCGCAGAAATGCTTAACTGTGAGTCAATCAAACCTCTTTCCTTTATAAATTACCCAGGCTCGGGCATACACACACACACACATATGTATATATATTTTTTGAAATGCAGTCTCACTCTGTTGCTATGCTGGCATGATCTTGACTCACTGCAACCTCTGCCTCCTGGATTCAAATGATTCTCCTGCCTCAGCCTCCCAAGTAACTGGGATTACAAACACACACCATCAAACTCAGCTAATTTTTCTATTTTTAGTATAGAGAGGGTTTCACCATGCTGGCCAGGATGGTCTCAATCTTTTGACCTTGTGATCCACCCACCTTGGCCTCTCAAAGTGCTGGGATTACAGGCATGAGCCACTGCACCTGGCCTTGGGTATATCTTTATTAGCAGCATGAGAATAGACTAATACAAATAATTAAAAAGAAAAGAAAACTGAAATAGAAGATTCTGGAGTTAATGAAGTTTAAATCAGAGAAATTACAGTTCTTCCATTAAAAAACCCCTGGGGATTCTGTGATTGTGGCTGGGATTTGAGTTAAAGCTTGAAGAATATGGATTCAAATAACCGCTTCTAGGTTGATTATTTCCAAAGATATCCCTCCAATTTTGATATCACATGTGGATTCCAGAGACTCATTTACAACTTCCCGTAGAACCTCTTCACTCAGAGGGCCCAACATCACTTCAAATTCAAAATTTACAACATGAAATTCAACATCCTTCCTAATCCATATTTCAAATTTGTCTAATGAAGCAACTATTAAAACAAAACTAAGCAAAGAACAACCCATTTCCATCCTATTTTCCCAGACACTGAATGCCTTGTATATACCAGAGTGTCTGGCAATGACAACCAACAAATAAAAATCATCTCATACATGAATGAAAACGACGGCAATGCCCGAAAACAGAATAATAAGATTCTATTTCAGACTCTTAAAGCCTTTTGGGTATTAAACTAAATACATTTTATTGTAAGCTTTGTGCCTAGCATGCTACCTGATACCTCATTGTTGCTAGGTTAGTTGAGAGAATTTATTGAAAACACACTAGGAGTTTCCAGAATGGGAAATGGGATAAGTAGAGAGAGAGAAAGAGAGAGAGGTAATATGTATATATACATACATACACATACATACACATATACATATGACACACATACACATATACACACACGCACGTGTGTGTGTGTGTGTGTGTGTGTGTGTGTATGCCTAGAAGTTCTCAGCAAGGAGTGGTAGTGATTCCGTGATGTATACCTAAAGAACATTCAAGTGTGAAATTGTGGAAATGCTAGCACATAAAGGAAGGCTAAGGAAGATGATCGTGAGGGAAAACAAGAAGAGATCCAAGAGAATTAAGTCAGGTGCCACATATCAGAGCTGAAAGTGCTAACTGGATGTAGCACTTGGCAGGATACTGGACAACATTTGCCTTTATAGGAGAGATGTGCAACGGAGTAGAAGCCGGTTTGTGGGGTAGGTTGAGGAATGGATGGGGGATAATGAACTAAAGATAGCCAAATAACACTTAGAAGAAGTTTGGCTCCTGTAGGAGAAAGAGGTGAACTGGGGGTATAGGTTACAGGGTTTTGCATTTTGTTTTTTTATTTTTGAGACAGGGTCTTGCTCTGTCGCCCAGGCTGGAGGGCAGTGGGGCGATCACAACTCAGTTTTGCCTCAACGTCCTGAGCTCAAGCAATCCTCCCACCTCAGCTTTCCAAGTAGCTAGGACTACATGCACCCACCACCATGCCTGGGTCTCTTTTTTATATAGTTATTTAAAATTTTTTATAGAGATAAGGTTTTGCCATATTGCCCAGGCTGGTCTCAAACTTCTGAGCTCAATCAATCTGTCCACCTGGCCTCTCCAAAATGCTGGGATTACAGGCGTGAACCACCATGCTTGGCCCATGTTTTATTTTTTTTGAAGAATGAAAATAATTATGTTTTAAAGAGATGCAGTTATTTTACATTTCAGAATAGGACAGACTGGTTTCTATGTATGAGTTTTCTGTCAAAATTGGCTGAATGATTATGTGATGAGAATAGAACAATGCAATATCTAACATGAAATAAGCTCTTCTTATGGGCCAGGCACTCTGTTAGCACTTTTAAACACATTATCTTCTTTAGTCCTCAAAATAACCTAAAAGATAGGTTTAATTTCAGCCCCATTTTACAGATGAGGAAACTGAGTCTTAAGAAAGTTAAATGACTTGCTCCAGACCCCACGGTTAGAAAGTGATGGCACCAGAATTCCTGACCATACATTAGAATATAATCTAGACACAGACATTAACAGAGGAAAAACTTTTAATACAACTACAATTACTTTTTCTACAACTATTGCATGGACCAAACACATATATTTAATCAAGTTATCTTCAACTGAAATATAGCTATGGTTTTGAAAAATCCATGCTTTTAGATAAAAATTGTCAGTGTTTTCAATTTACCTTACTTGTACAGTATAAAAATAATAAGCCAAAACCAAAAAGCAGAAATAAAAACCCCTTCATTTTCTATTCTGAAGTGCTGAATGTTAGTACAATGTAGAAAAGAGCATAGAATAACTACTAAATATGAACAGGAACATTTTCTAGGAAGCCCATTTACATTATATAAAAAAATCTGTTTCTCAGGAGGAACAATTTGTACATTAATTAGGCCTGTTATAACTTTCTTAGAGTTGGTGGTGATTTTTTTTCTCACAATTATAAGGAACATCATTATCATTTCCTCCAGGGGGGTTTCTTTTTCTTTTGACTATAAAAGTCAACTGATGCTTTACTTAATCCTCTTTGCTCACTCTGAGATCCTATTTTTTTTGTAGTATATGCTTATGGGTATATTTTACTATAGTCTTAAAATAGTTCACCATGTGAACATAAGAAATCAGATTTTGAAAGTCATATAATGTCATGTACTTTATGGGATTTTCATGACTATTGTAAAAACCCGTTGCTAAAAGGAATCTAGAAATACTTCTCAAAGGATGAACAGTAAAGTATAATCTAAATCATCCCTGATTTTTCCAGGAAGAAGATACAAAAGCTATGAATTCTCTCAATCCTCCAACATGGCACAATTTGTATGTAGTAGACTCAGCCAAGGAGTGGAGAGGCCAAAATATAGACTTGGTATCTTTTAACTGTAGAAGAACATGGTAGGACCCAAGGCTAAGAAAACTCCGTTTCCCACCCACTTCTAGGCTCTTTATCCTACCGGGTTAACGCTCCACATAAATGGGAGCTATACTGAGAATGTGAACTGAATACAAAACTTGAAGAGGGAGAAGAGACTACAAGGTACTTACTGAGCAAGAGTGGGATAGTGTGCAATGCTGGAAGCCCTGGAATCCCCATGAGGCTCGAGTGCTGGAGGGGATGACTTCAGATATACTTAATCATATGGCAAATGTCACATTATTTATGTACCTTTCTGAAGTAAGTAGTTTAATTTTTACTTCCAATAAGATTAACCTACTAATTTTCCTGACAGAATTTCTGACAGTAGGAACTTTGCACATCGATATTTTGCACATTGATATTTTCTTTAAAAATTTTATTGTACATACACATTTTACAAAAAAATTTTTATTGTACATACAAATCAGGTGGGGATCTTTTTAAAATGCAGATTCTGGTTCTGTAGCTTTGGAGTGGGATCCTGGAGTGAGATTATGCATTGGCCAAGTTTTCGGGGGCTGCTGCTGCTGCTGGACCATACTTAGAACAGCAAAGTCTTAAGTACTGGCAGAGGCGCATCTCATCTCAACTGAAATGCTGATTGCAAAAAAATTCTTCTAAACAAACAGGTTTCTTATTAATTTTTACTATTAGATTATATCAATATTTTCATAGCCTTTTAAAAAATGCACTACTTATAAAAGTCATGTTTGAAGAAACAAGAATAATTTGCTGATTAAACAGTAATAAGACTAAAAATAAATCTTAGGATGCAAGTGCACCATTGAGAACAGCTTTGCCCATGCATTTGATCTCAGGAAATGGAATTGCTTAGAAAGATGCCTTGTCGTTGCCTAACCTTTATACTCCATTGAGGGTTTTATCTCTATCTCAAAGGTAAATTGTTCTTGTTAAAACTCCAAACATGTAGCTGCTATGCCTAAATGGGTGTATTTTATATGACATCTCTTAATTGTTTGTTTAACAGCTCTGATTAGGACTCTTAATAGCTGTTAACATGTTTGCTTAGTATAATTTGTAAGTTCTTTATGGTGAAGGCTGGTTTATCTTTCTTCACAGCAGGGCATCAGGTGCCATTATAAGGATCGTTGCCACCATTAATTATTTTTATAAGTGTGAATATCCCTATCGTGGGCTATTTTAAAGAGAGGCCCCTAGATTCTCAGCAGGATCAGCCCTATGCAGTAGCTGAGTAGGTGGTGGCCTCCTGTGCAGCATGATTTGATGTGTGCCATAAAGCGCCAGAGAGTCTCCTCCAGGGGTCTGACACAGTGCCCTGAATTTTTACTTTAGGTGCAGGCACATTTAATGGAGGCCTGCCTGTGCAGAGCAACTGTACAAATACCTGGATGGTGACAGAAGGTTGTCAGGAGATATTCTTTTCTTATTTTTTTTTCATAAAGTGAGATTAACTAGATTATCAATAAATTACCTATTTATGGAGATTTATGTCTTCAAAATCTTCTTTACATACATTATTTCTTTCAGTACTCAAAATAAACCTGACTTAGGCAGAAGAGGGAATAATATTCTTACTTGAAAAATGGAAAGAGCTTGGACTTGAAGCCCTATTTCTTAAAGTCAAATCTTGTGGATTCTATGCCATATCAAGTTAAGAGGTTGAGAGCATGCACACAGAAGTCAAACAGAATCGAGTTCCAGTTACATCTTAGCTGCGTAATCATGAGCAACTTTTTTCACTTACAAATGGAGATTAAATACTTAGCACATAGGAAACTAAAAGGCAAGATACTTAAGTGCTTAAAATAGTAGCTTGCACTCAGCTAGATTGGCACCAAAATTAAATTTCATAATATGAATAAATCATTAGGGTATGAATTAGGCAGGATATAATCTTAAAATATAATACGTTTTTGGTCAAATGCTGCAGAGGAAGGCTATGGACCTTATTTTTATTTGCATTAAGTAATCATCTCAAAAAAAAAAAAAGCTTTGATTTTGTTGTTAGAAAATTCATGTCTGATACCTAACTCCGTCATTTGGCAGCTGTGTAACTGGGGCAAGTCATTTAGCTTGTTGAGTTCCCTTGTTCTCCTCCAAATCTGAAAAAGGAGGATGACAACAACTTATTGTTGTGAAGATTTATATCATGAAGGTGGATGTACTGTGAAAATTATAATGCTGAGACAGAATGTGCTAAACTTCATTGGTATTGTAGAATTTTAGGTAATCTAGAATTTCACGTGCCTAGCAGAGGCCAAAATGGAAGGTATTGCCTATTTAAAAAAAAAAAGCTAACTTAATCTTAAAAGTAAAAGAAATTTGCAAGGAAGCTATCAAATAAAATCTAAATTAGATTCAAAATATTTATCCAAGGTGAATAATTTGGCAAAGAAGAGTTCTATAAAAGCAGAACACCCTGAAATGGGCGCATGTTTTTGTGTAATCAAACAGCACATTTTTCAACTGCTATTTTAAAACATTACAAAGTTTAAAAATAGAGAGCTTGATCTATTAAACACAACTCAGATAAACCCATGACCATAATTATCCCTTTTCATTTCTTATCCTACAGAAAGACAAACTCCACTTCAGGACTTAGAAATATGTGCCTCCAGGTTACATGAGAGTATAATCTATCTTTATAATTTAAGCCTAAAGTGGTCTCCAAGTTCCTGTAAATTCATTAGTAAAAGGTCTACTGTAGAATTACTACATTTAAGCAAAAATGGAAATTCTTCTGCAATGGTTATCACATTCTAAATTGCATTAATAACTGAGTTGCATGTATCTGGAAGAGGTTCAAGAAACCTCCCATGAATGTGGTTCATATACAAAACATTAAATAAGGAGGGTTGTTCATCCAATTTTTAAAGCTTTCTCAGGCAAAAAAGATTATATTATCTCGTCTTACTAACCTATTTTGATTAGCATGTATTTTATTTAAACTATGCAAAACATTGCAATATTTTATATAGCCCTTTATAGTTTTCAAAGAATGTTGTCAAAAAGAAATATCTATACAGTAATTTACAGTTTTCAAAGCATGGTGACAAATAAGATCAAAGGGAATTTAGACTTTTTTTCAGATCAGCCTCCTCATTTCAGAGATTAGAAGTCCAGAAAGGCTATAGGATCTGTCCATGGTACACAGGTAGCTGGAGGCAGTGCAGGCAGACCTGCCTGGTCTGAAGCTCTTTCTGCTACAACACTGCCTCTCAATACCATTGTACTTAGTCCATATATCAGTTCTAAGAGAAAGACAGAGAAGGTTCTGTGAATTGTTTAGTAAGTGAGGAAGCCAAACACTGAATGCAGTGCCCCAAATGGAGATTTGTAACTGGGAGGACCAATAGTAAGACTTAGAACTTCTGATCTCTGCAGAGCTTACCTTTTCTTTTTATTATTATTTATATAAATTTCCGAGTCTTAAATGAGATGAAAGTATTACATATATAAACAAGCACCTATTTATAATTTTCATAATAAGAA
Organism: Sapajus apella; assembly: GCF_009761245.1. Taxonomy (NCBI): domain Eukaryota; kingdom Metazoa; phylum Chordata; class Mammalia; order Primates; family Cebidae; genus Sapajus; species Sapajus apella. The sequence goes on from NW_022437004.1 coordinate 10,298,160, forward strand.
GCAAAATGATTTCACATTTATTAATTGATTATGACAGAAATCCACAGATTTTTAACATTTAAGGTTTTAATATTTGGATGACCCACTTAACATTTCCTACTTTAACTGGAAACTATATTTCTGCTGTCTTTGGGTAGAAATGCAGTTTCTAATTCTATCTGTCCACACCCACTGATTAAAAATATCAGGTTTTCTGAAGGCATGGAATCAATTATTCCTCATGTAACTGAGTTCTGACCAGTACTGGCAAACAGATGTATAAAACTACATTGTATTTTAGAAACTGGCATACAACACATATAGATAAAGTCAGAATTTAGAATAACAATATCCCCCAATGAGCTTTTGGTACTACATAAACATGGCATTGCTTACTAGAACTCATGAATAAAACACCAAAATTATAATTTTATAAAAATATAGGTTAAAAGACAGCCCTGGAGATACATGGTAAATAGGGAACTAGATGGGGATATATTTGTATATTCACATGAAACCACAAATCTTAGTTGTTCTATCATATTAGTTTCCATTTGTTTGAGCTGTACAACATCAAAGTCGTGATGTCCCTATATATTGCATTTAGCAGTAATGTAACGGACTACGTGAAGAAATCAAAGTGAGAGTTTCTAAGTAGTTTCCTGGCAATTGAGACAGCAGGCTCTTTCATCTGCTCTGTAACTGTGGCAGTGAATTGATTTAAACTCCTTCTGAGATCTCAAATGGTTTTATATTCTTAGGTCTCTCAAGCAACTTTTTTTTTCCCCCAAAGTGATAAAATTCTAGCATTCAGCAGAATACCATCTTGTTTCCCCCAAAAGGAGAGGGCTTATTTCAGCTTTGTTACTAAACTGCACAGGATCACTAAGTAAAATAGGTGTCCAAATGCCATTCTACTAAGAAATCTGGCTTTGAGTTCAGTTGTCTATGTTCTGACCACAGCAAATAGGATTGGGCGGGGGGATGGGGGGTGGGGTGGGGAACAACAAATGAATACCCCCCAGATGTTGTTTTTCAAAAGTTCAGTTCAGAAAAATTGTATGATGGGTAAGTAGCTCTGTTTATTACATATTTTCAAAGTTGTTTTTAATTGCCACTCATTGATAAGTCCAAATGGCATAGGAGTCATTTATTGCATATATCATATATTTCTTCTCAGTATATTACTTACCTTTTAAATGAAAAAATCTCTGATAAATTTTACGTATATAAATTTCCCCCTTTTCCTCCAATTAAGAAGGAACTTTATGGAGTTTGAAAGTCTATTTTTCAGTGTTGCTCTGTGGTCAATCTCTAATTAATTTCTTAACCCAAGTTCAGCTAAAGACAGACTGAAGAGAATAAAATGTTTTCAAGGTATATTATATTGAGATCCAAACCACATTTTGCCAGCCGGAATATAATCATCAATTCTCCAAGTATTTTCTCAAAGGCAGCATAGGTGATGGGCTACCCACTCGACTACTATTCAGAAGAGCATTTGTGACACTGATCTTCTCTGTTGCACTTTGTTGATGACACAACTTCACTGAAGATGGCCTGGGCTGATTAGTCAAAGGGCTGTGCCCCGCAGGCGAGACTGCCCCTGCCCCCTTCCTTGTATCTGTACTTTAAAAGTGAGCTCCAACTGGACTCAGATCTCAATAATGACTGCAACCAAGAAATAATAATAAGAACCATACAGAGACACAGCACCTCTGTCTGCCTTTTATGTGACACTAGAGATAAAATGGGTGAGCCAGGTACAACATGTAGGGCCAAAGAATGGTGATTACTGTTCTGTCTCTTCAAAGATATTGCTGTTGATGGCTCTGCTTCCCAACGGGCATATGTACAAGACTCAAAGACTGAGGTAACAACTGGAGTGTTCTACACACCAGGATCCTATGTAGCCCATTCTTTGGTTAGGAACTGTGGCTGCAGTTTGAGGAAGTTTGGCCACTGCACTTCAGAGGCAGTAGGATTTTTCTACTAACATAGTTTCTCGCCATCAGCCTTTGGTGCTGCATCAGTTACCACAGTAATTTTCAATTTACTCTGCAGTAACACAGGTGGTGGTGTAAGGGTTTGCATGTAGCATTGTGCATACTCAGCACCTCTCACGATAGAAGTGGGGCAAGAAAAGGAAACTAAACATCCAAACAATAGCTGTCAGATGACTCAAATTCTTCATTTTAGGCAATCTTTCTTTTTCAACAGAGTCAACACAGCTGGGAAAACTTGATTTCTCATATCATTTACTAAAATACCACATAGAGTTTGATCACAGAGGAGAAGTAGTATAATGCCTAGAGAGGAAAAGTCTATAGGGAAAATTAATGCATGGAATCTTTTTCTGAACCCTGAAGATGGCTGAAGGTTATGTGGTCACTCAACAACTAAACAGATAGTCACATTCCGAAAAAAACAGAACAATTCGCCTACAATGAGAAAAATTTGTTAGCAAGAAATAACATTTCAAATAGCCCTGACAATCTCTTAAAGCATGCACAATTCAGTAGTTGGTGATGGTTAATCTATAAATTGATAAAAACACAAATCTGTGCGAGAGTACAATTTCCCTGTTATCAGTGAGTCAACAATTCTGACTGTGTTGCCAGTATATTCTGGGACACAAAAGCTGAAGTTCAGTTGATTAAGAGTGAATAAACTATGTAAGAGTTAAGTACTGTAGAAAAAAACAAAACAGCCTTGCCAGTGTTCAAGTTAATATACGGTAAACACAGTGCATGCCATGGAGGCTAGAGAAATGAAGCAATAAGGTTTGCATTTTTTAAAAGGAGCTTTTAAAAATATTAAATTCATTTTTAATCCCTTTACCGTATATATGGAAAACAAAGTGTGTGATTCTGTGGAAAGACCAGGAAAATAAATTGTATGCTAGTATTTTTTTGGCTGTTAGTTTTAATGAAGACCAAGAACCTAAAACTAAAATGCCTAGTCTTTAGCTACAAAAGGTGGATCTACTGTACCATGGTTATAGACGAACAAACGCAATGTCCAAAGTAGTTTTATTTATGCTTTCTCACTAAAAGGGCACATATTTTATGATCTGTGACTATGACAACCTGAAGAAAGATTACAAATACCAGTAAAAGTTCTAGGCTGAGGGATTTAGGAGGATGCTTACAGAAGACCATATAATTTACCATCCAAACTGTGATACTTGAGAGTAAATGGGAAACTATTAATGAAAATACCAGGACCAGCAGTATAATCTGGGATTGTCCTTACAACTAGGATCTGTGATTCTTTTACTTAGAGGTTTCTTTCTTCTTATCTTTATATTGGAGGGAGAATTTCACTTATCCTTCTGGAATGCATTCCAAAATGCTCTGTCACTTTTGGTTTAGTTTAACATTCTGGTCTTTCAGATACTTATGCAGGCCTCAGAGCATTAACATTGGATCGAATTCACAAGGCTTTTATTACTTAGGTGGGGATTTGGAATCTTGGAGACCTGACTTGATTCAGTAACAGTACCCAACTTGATCCTGTTATTGATCCAAATAATCCTGGATTTAAAGGGTCCCTTTTGGCCTCCAACTTAAAAAAAATAATAATTAACAGACTTTGCTTTTTGTACACTTTTAGATTTACAGAATAATTGGGCAGATAGTACATAGAGTTTCATATGCCCACACCACCCCCACACTCAGCAGATTCCCCATTGTTAATATCTTGCATTAGACAGTACATCTGTTATAGTCACAGCACCAATATTGATATGTTATTATTAACTGAAGTTCAGTTTATATGAAGATTCACTCTCTGCATTGTACCTTTCTATGGTTTTTGACAAATGTGTAATGACATGTATCCATCATTAGAGTTTTATACAGAATAGCTTCACTGCCCTAAAAATCTCCTGTGCTGTACCTATTCATCCCTCCCACCTTTGCCTTCCCCATTCCCTGGCAACCACCCATCTTTTTTACTGTCTCCATAGTTTTGCCTTTTCCAATATGTCATATAATTGACATCAAATATATGTAGCTTTTTCAGATTGACTTCTTTCACTTAGCAATATGCATTTAAGGTTGCTCCAGGTCGTTCTGTAGCCATAGAATCCATTCACCTATTGAAGAATTACCACAGTTTTTTTCACTTTTAGTAAAAACTTTATATCTTTTAAAGAATAAAATCATTTTTCTATACAGCCAAAGTAATATTTTTGCAGTTAATAAAATAAATAATTCCTTAGTATAATCTGATATCCATAGTAAAATTTCCATAATATTTTTATAGCTGGTTTATCCAAGCCTGGGTTTCATCGAGGACTGCATGTTGCATCCAGTCACTCTGCCCCTCAAGTTTCCCTTTATCTGGCCCAGCCCCTTTTTCATTCCACGAGCCTGTTTTAGAAACCCTACTACTAGGGTCTTGTTGCTTTGCCACAGTGTTCTTTACATTTCTTTTCTCTATCCCTTTCATCTCCTGTAAACTTGTACTTGTCTTGAATCTTGCTGAACTCTCACACAATGTGGTTCACTGGAATTGTGTACTCCTGGGGCATCTCCAGTGCTCTAACGGGAATGGGGTGGCAGCGAATGAATGGTAGACATTGCCTGTGATCACGGGCTTGCTCTGCCATCCCACTGGACTTCAGTTTAACTGTTTATGATAAAAGATACAACTCAGGAACAGCCAAATAGAAAAGATGCATAGGGCAAAGTATGAGGGAGGGGTATGCAGTCTCCATGTCTTCTCCAGACACTCCTCCAAGGCTTCTTCGGCCTAAAAAAACTCAAAAAGACAGGAAGGGCAAGGAGCTACTCAAAATCCAAATCCTTTAAGGGTGGAAAAATTTGATACAATTTAACAAACTTAATATTCTGTCCTTTTGAAACTTATTTCTTTACGCTTTACCCAAATTCCCTCATGATTACAGCACATTGAAATTTACTTAGGTTACTTATTATGTTCTAAACCCTGTTCAAAATATGTCCACATATAGTACCACATTTAAACTCACAAAACACCTTGGGTATTATTTTCTTCAGTTAGCAGATGGGTAAATAAGGGGTCAGAAATTAAAGGCCTTGATTAAGATCATACAGCTACTAAGTGGGAGAACAAAGATTAAAATTCTATCTCTGTTTCCCCCAGGTTCCTTTCTTGTAACCATAATGCAATCCTGCTTTCTGTTTTGACCACTACTACAAAGGCAACAGCTTTCACATGAAAACAGGGAGATGATATATATGTATGTTTATAATGTATGTGTATGTATGTTTATGTTAATGTATATGTTTATATATGTATATGTGTATATGTTTATGTACACACATACATACACACAAGCATATATATACACAATATTATATATGTATATACAAATATATACATATATTTATACATACACAGACACACATATATACATATATTATATATCTATGTATATGTAGCACAGATATTTTATGAGTGTTACATCAAATAAAATATACATAATTATCTACTTTAGTGCCTACATGCGTGTACAATAGGTATCATCATTTGGATCTCATTCACGAGATTTTAGTCACAGCATTTAAAAAGGGCAGAGACTATATTTCTTTTGGTTACCATTGTATACCCAGTACTTGCCACACAAAGATCTTTGCCTGGCATATGACTTACTCAATGAATGAATAAATGAAGCGAAATAAAAATATTGTAATAGTTTCAGTCAGTGACAAACAGAATTCCCTTTCATTCCCTGTCAAGAATACATTTTTCTCCGTAATTATACAAATATATCATAATTAAGAATTCATACCAATCCACAATAGAATACTTTTCTCTCAACTTCTGTTGCATTTTAAATTGCTCATTGTACCATTTATATATTAATTTCTTTGCATTATTACTTAATTCTTCTTTGGTTATGCCAATATATTTCAAGGATACAAAGAAGCAGCTCTACTTCTTCAGCATTCTTCTTGATATTCAAACTACTATGTGTCACAGATAAACTGAACAAGGCCTGTATATAGATTTTTGCTTCTCTGGTGTTCCCAGTCTAGATACCTGAATCTTAATAGCTATTGTCACTTGATTATGTTTTCTCTTCTGGTAGTCCCCTTTAACACTAACTGAAGAAATGTGTAATTAAGAATTCTAGAAAGATCTCATTTAACAATTTCTGAATTCATACTATCAAATCCAATATATACAATGTTCTAATTTTCACACATAGATGTTAAAGCAATCTGGATTCTAACTATAATAAAGGACAGATAAAACAGAGCCTGCAGACATTGAGGAAAAAGGTCTCTATCTTGTGTCTGGACTCTCTTATCTACTTTTTTGGGGTTTCTGCATCACACACCCATAGAGATCAGTTCAGTATTCTTGGGTCAGGACCAATATTTTTATTTTAAAGAATTCCCTCTCTATATTTAATTATCTCAAATATACTTTAAATTTATAGTTCAACACTTCATCAAAATACTTAGAAATAGTTCAAAGTAAATGATCAAATGTATTATTGAGTAAATTTGTACAAATACTATTGGCATTGTAAATGATTTGCTTCCTCTAATACAGGTCCTGCAAAACCACTGCATGTGCCCAGTAAAGGTCTTCTCTGTTTGCTGGGGATTTGGCCAGGAGAGTTTAATAAATCATTCTGAATTTCTACCAGAAGAGAGCAATTTTCTTTGTTTGTTTTTCTTTTTCCTTTATTCTCTCTCTCTTTTTTTTTTTTTTTTTGGTTAGGGTCTCACTCTCTGTTGCCTAGGTTGAGTATAGTGGCATGATCATAGCTCACTGTAGCCTCAAACTCCTGGGCACATGGAATCCTCCTCCTTCAGCCTCCTGAGTTGCCGGGACTACGAGGACATGCCACCATGCTTGGCTAATTTCTTAAATTTTTTGTAGAGATACGGTCTTACTATGTTACCCAGGTTGATCTTGAATTCTTGGGCTGAAGTGATCCTCCTGCCTTGGCCTCCAAGGGTTAGAACTATAGGTGTGAGACACTGTGCCCAGCTGAGAGAGCAATATTCAAACTCATCATTTCTTTGAAAATTTTCTCTGTTACTCAGAAATTACCTACTAATTAATTTATTCTTTCATTCAGCACATACTAATTTATTCATGAATCCTTTGGTTTCTTTTCACATTTCTATTATCAAACAAAACTTTTGACTGCAGCACCCTGAGGTTATACTGTTTGTTTTCTGTTCAGAATGAGCTCTCCATGCAGAGCTGTTGTGAAGACCAAATGAGGTAAGAATAATTAAGTACTATTTACCAGGAAGGCCTTCCTTGTTGGTATAGGTGTGACACAATGGGTTTGATTCAGAGGTAAGACTAACTATTCAAGTTCTGAATTTTGTGTTTTAATGTGCAACTGGTATCTTTTCAGGTGTGTGTGTGTTTTCATATTGACTAATTTCTAAGATAAGTTGCTCCATTGAGCTCCAAGACAAAAATGATTACATCTATGTTGTAAACAATTAATCATACACAGATAAACATATAAGACAGAATTTTGAGACAAGAAAATGACTGACTTTCAATTGTGATGCTTTGAGAGTATAAGCCAGAATCATCTTATTACCACCTACCCATAAATCAATATACTACAGGTCTTAAATCAATTATTGAACATGAATTAGGTCAAAGAAAAGGTAAATAAGGTAAATGCAGATAAACTGGATTTTAAGTGCTTTATATTTCATTTTTGTCTATAAAATGTCACACTTTAAACCACTGCTTATATTCTGAATCTGCTTATAATCAACATTACCTAATTAAACAATGCTCAGACATGCATAGAATTGTCTTATTTTTAATTCCCTCCAGATTACTCACATTTATTTTGTGTTTTAGAGACATCAGGCCTTATAAATGTGCAACAGTATACTGTAGCTGTATAAGACCAGGCATGTGTGATGTGTAATGCATTTGGCCATACAAATTCACCAGTGTTTAAACTGATTTTTTGCTTGTATCATTGTTTTCAGGCTCAATGATGAGTCATGAAACTTTCCTCTCACCTCATATTCATTACTACATCTGGTGCCATCCAGACGGAGTTAATATCCACAATGTGCTGATTGATTTAGGAAGATGATAATGAGATTATTGCTAATGCCCTTAAAGCATGACAACTGAAATTCTATCATTTTCCACATGAGGAAATATGCTAAATATTATAATATCTGACATGTCTATCACTGTGGGATTAAGCCAGCTATCTGAAACAGAGGTTTGATATTTTGATCTTTAGATATATTCTCTTTTGTCTTACAAACACAGAATTATTGATTTGGAGATAATGGCAGTTTATATTTGCATGCCTACAGTCTTCAATTCCACAAAGTATTAAGGTCCTCCTGGTTCAAATCTGCCAAAACAAGCAAAGAGCAAGCATTGTTCTTTCCTCTCATTATGTGGGGCATGACCACAGAATAGGGTAAGAGAGGTGTTTAACTTGCAGCATTTATATTTCAGGCCAGGAGAATCTGGTTTAAAAGTTTTCAAAAGACTGATGAGTCACAAAAATATTAAATGTGTGGGAAATCTGACCAGGTAAACACAATGAAGAAGGAATGTTTCCTGAATATTCAAAGAAGGCAAGTTATGGAATTGGATGAGCATGTTTTTAAGGCTAATAAATGTAGAGGGTTTTTTTCCTCCCCATTGGAGGGAAATGTTTTATAGACCATTACTTATTTTATTTTAAAATGTACATTTGATGTGAATTTTATTTCTTTTAGTATTTTCCTCAAAACAATCTGAAATTCAGCTTCAGGAATATATTTCTGAGAATGACAAGAGATTACTAAAACCGGCCTTTGAACTCAATATACAGGTACTTACTGTCCATTTTTAAATGTTCACTGGTGGAGATTTACAGTAAGCCATTCCTCTCTCTTGGCATCTGTCCACAAGCAAGTATACATATGTCTGCTTTGTGCCTATAAAGTGAAAATGCACATACATCCTAGCTAGGAGACAAGACATACATTCATTCATCAGCATTGGCTTGTACATGCATTTTTAGGCTTGAGACATGCCTACAAAGTAGGATAGAGAAAAGAAGATACAGGTGCCTATGTGACATTTTCACCGAGGTGTTTCCTAGGCATCTTAACTGCAGTCAGAACAGCATTCCCAGTTTTTCACTCACTGTAGCCTACCATTCTACCAGTCCAAAATCTAGAAATCATCTCTCTTCCTTTCTTTTCATGTCCACAACCATTCAATTTCTCAGCAACTCTCATTGCATTACTTCAAGTACATATTGTGAATCTGCCTATTTGTTGCCATATCCACTGCTTCTTGCAACTGGAATTTATCATGATCTCTCACTTGCCCTGCTGCAATATTTTCTTTACTCACGCTTGACTCTCCTAAATTAATTATCTACACAACAGCTAGAATTATTTTAAAATATTAATTAGATCATAATTTACTACTGTGTAAAATCAATAATCCCTTGCCTCACTTTGCAAAAATGGGAACACTTTCTACAAAGCACTGCATGATCTGGTCCTGCCTCGCTGGCCTTCCTTGAGCATGTCAAGCTTATTTCTGCCTGAGGAGCTTTGCTCTGTCTTTTGCAATGCTTTTCTCCATACTTTCCCATAGGTGAATAATATCCCATTGTATGGATGTACCACCATATTTTGTTTATCCATTCATCAAGCTGCTAGGGATTTAGACTGTGTCCAGTTTGGGGGTATTAGGAACAATGCTGCTATCATCATCTGCATACAAGTCTTTTTAAAAATATATATTTTTATTTATCTTAGATGATGTGGAGTAAAATTTCTGGATCATAGGGTACACTTTTGTAACTTTCTTAGAAACTGCCAAACTGTTTTTCAAAATGGGTGCACCATTTTACATTCCAACAAGTAATGCATCAGGATACCAGTTTCTCCACATCCTCACCATCATTAATTATTATCTATCTTTTGATACTAGCCATTTTAGTGGGCAGAAATGTCAACATAGAATACTGGCTAAAATCACAGATTCTGGGCCAAATTATGTAAATTCATATCACAACTTGCCATCCTGTAACTTAACATTCCTGTCTATAGAATGAGGACAGTAATAACACCTGTCTTAGCCTGTTTGGATTGCTATAACGAAAATGCCATAGACTGGGTAGCTTCAATAACACACATTTATTTCTCACAGTTTTGGAGGCTAGGAGGACCAGGATCAAGGTGTCATCAGATTTGGTGTCTGGTGAAGACCTGCTTCCAGGTTAATAGATAGCCATCTTTTTGCTGTCCTTATGTGGCAGAAAGGATTAGATGCTCTCTGGGGTCTCTTGAATAAAAGCCCCAATCTCATTTATAAGGGCTCTACCCTTTGACCTATCAAATCTCTTTGACTTAACAAAGGCCTACCTCTTAATACTATCACATTGGGGTTAGTTTTCCAATGCATACATTTTGGGGAAACACTAACATTCAGTCTATAACAATAACTATCTCACAGGATTACCAGAGGTATAAATAAATTATTATAACTTTTAGCTTACAAAGGGTGCGTCTCATAGTAAATTTTATATGAGTTAACCATGATAATATTTAAAATTATCATAATTTGCAAGGTTACAACATACTTAACCTGGTTGTGGATTATAGTTAGGCTTTGGGAAACTGTTTATGTTCTCTTAATAATTGGTTCCTTATATGATGTCAGCTTAAGATAGTTAAGATAGTTATCACAATGTCCAGGCACTAGAATGCTAGGTACTGTGAAAATGAAACCACAGATTTTAAATGACAGTTAGAATGGTTAAAACTTCCAAATGGCCAGATTAACCTGCCAGACTACTTAAGTCAAATATGGGTCTTTGAATGAATGATTGAACTAGTGGTTTAGTTTACTCATAAAATATACGTGTCCATGGGGATAAAAAGGAAACTGCTGTAGGTAAGTTGTTTTCCTTTATAAAGTTGTCAATTGTCTGACCACAAGGACCTTCTCCCTCTGTTTTCCTTACCCCATTTACTTGTTTCCTTGTCTTCTTTTCCCTTCGCTTTACTACATAGATGATTAATGGATCATTGCTGCTTTGACCAAGGAATAAACAGAGAAAGGGCAAAAGGGTGATAGTCCCCCTCTTGAGTTACTATTTTAGACATTTTTCTAGAAAGGCACATGTCCCATCTGCTTGTCAAATCCCTTTCTGATTAATAGCTCTAGAAGATATTTTGCATGCATGCTCACCAGTTTTTAAAGCAAATTACTGAATGCATTTCAGAGCACTTCCTCTGGGTTTCCAGCTATAAGCAGGAATTACTTCTCAAGGCTTAGGTCACTGCTGTACTAGTTTCTCCAGGTTCCAGCAAGCCTTGGGGGTACCAACAGAATTCCCTAACAGCAGGCAAAATTTTACTTGAGACCATACAACTTAGCCTTCTGTATCACATCCTGGTAGTGACTGGATTTAGGTTATGATATGGTAAAACTATTATAAAATTGCATGCTATTTTCACTCACCTGTGTACTACTCATAGTCATAAGAATATAACATTCAACTATATTTGGGCTGTCAAGGTTTTCTCCATTTCTGAAATTCTATGTTACAATGAAAATAGCATGGGCAGATTCTATCTAGTTTTAAAAAGAAGTATACCAATGAATAAAAGATATATGAAGGCACATCCTCCAAAATGAGGCAGAAATTGTGTATAACTTTAACTTGATAATAGGTAGGGTAATAAGTTAGCTGTCACTATGCATATTCAACCATGTTGGATAATTAAAAGTGTAGAAGAGAGTAACAGAGTGGATTAAGTGCTGCACTAGGCCAAACCACAGCGTGTTGGAGAGGCTTTCACCGAGTGATAAAATCCAGAAGGATGGGGGAGTGGAATCTCCAGAAGGATGAACTTCAACCAGTGCATGACAGAAGGCAGAAGGGAATGTAAGATACATTTCCTCTCCATTTTTCCTGTGGTGGATTAACCCAAGGCATTGCTTTCAAGCTACTCTCTCTGGAGTTGTCTCATGTGGCCAGCTGGCTGGCTGTGTCTCGTTGAAGCTTGTGAAGCAGTGGCTAACTCAGTAATGCATTACCTTGTATTTAAGTCTCATCTTTCTCTGTCTCATTTCCATTTTCTTTTACTCTTTCTACCCTAGAATTTTATCTCCCAACAAAACATTAACACTTGATCTTTTCCTTGGATTCTGTTTTCTACCACCCTGAGCTAAGACACACACTAGTCAAAAGCCAGAATAGAGGGCTGTACGTTTTATTTTAAAATTCCGCATAAACTCATAAAACTACTAGCAAAATGGATGATGATGATGATGATAATTAATATCTTACCTCTTTGGTATAATACTTTGTTTCAGATATGATATGAGGTGCTTTGCATATGATTGTGAATCATCATAACCATCTTATGAGGTAGGTTGTATGATCTCCACTTTACAGATAGCAAAACTGAAATTTAAAATGTTCACATGTCTAATAAGCCAAGGTTATATAGCTAATGAGCAACAGAGCTGGGATATCAACCCAAGCAATCTGATTCATTTTCATTTGGGTTGAAGCATTCATGAATAAGGTAGAGTTCTCAGTGGCTTCCTGTTCTTATTTGGTGATTCTGAGACATCACTTTCTGTCCAGTAGCTTCGGGAAAAGGTCATCTGAGTCCTTGCCATATTATTTATGATTACAATAGGGTCTCTAGAGAGCTACTAGTGCACTTTCTTTCAAGAATGTGTGGTTGTCAAGGCATCTGACTCTCTACCTCCCAGGCTACTTAGATTGTATGTTCAAAAGGAGGCAATGAAAAACACACTTAGTTGAACTAAAATCTCTCATATCTTTCCTTGTAGTAGAGGTTTAAGAAAGGTTTATGTTATTTTATATTTAATTGAGGGCACTTGTAGTTTCATCCTTGAATCATTTTTACCCACTATCCCCTAGTGCATATCATGTTCTTCCTCTACACAAACAGGTATGCCCATGCTTAGGCCCATGACACTCCATCATGTGACTGTGGCTAAAATACAACTGTTCCCATTTTGTGTGGTATTAGATATCTGTGACTGAAAGTGGCCTATACTTCCTTTTTGCCTTTCTGTTGCTCTATTTAAAATAATGACTACAGACTCTCTTTCAACAAAAGGTCATTTGTGTCAATGGACAGAACAGAGGATCAGATCACCTGTGGTAATTGCAAATTAATGCTCTCCTGGTAATGCATTAACTACACACTATTGATCTACAACTGAATCATAGAGGCTACTGATAAGTGATTTTTACTTTCCTGCTTTTTGTGTGTGTGCTTTTATTGCTTTTTCTATAATGCATTTTTCTTTCAACTGGAATTTTCTCTAATTGTCTCCATTTTTAATTTCCCACAGTGAGATGACTTCTAACTTGTAATTAGAATCTGTAAAAATTCATGTCTTTGTCTCAAAAGTCTTTTAGAAATCTACTGAACTGTAACTTTGATGCCATAAACCACATATATGATGCACAGATACATAGTTTTAGAGAGCCAAGCTTTTGAATGATGTTTTATATTAATACTTAGATAAAACAGAAATCCATTTAGTTTCCTATCCAAAATTGCAATTTGTTGAGTAGTCTGCAGTAAAACATTCAAAAGTTTTCCCTAAAAGCATTTTACTTGGAGAACATTGATTATGTGTTTTTCTAAAAAGAAAACTTTAAAAATGTGAGTAAACAGCTTATTCCGGAGATAATTTTTTAAAAGTGTGTGAGAAGAGCAGAATGCAGTAGCTCATGCCTGTAATCCCAGAACTTTGGGAGGCTGAGGCAGGTGAATCACTGGAGGTTAGGAGTTTGAGATCAGCCTGGCCAACATGGTGAAATCCCATCTCTACTAAAAATACTAAAGAAGCTGGGTGTGGTGGTGGGCACCTGCAGTCCCAGCTACTCGGGAGGGTGAGGCAGGAGAATTGTTTGAACCTGGGAAACAGAGGTTGCAGTGAGCTGAGATTGTGCCAATACACTCCAGCCTGGGCAACACAGCAAGATGCATCTCAAACAAACAAACAAACAAAAACAAAAAAAAAAACCTTAGTTGATAACAATTATTCTCTGTGGTGGAAAGGAACACAAACTTGTATTTCAGTGTTGTAGTTGATCATGCTCCCTGTCCAGACAGAGGTCATTCAGCCTACATCTGGTTTCTGAACTGTGATCTGGAAATCACCTGAAATGGGGAGATATTCTGACAGTAATTTCCTTCACTACTATTTGTGAAATTTAAGCTTATCATTGATTTTTTATATTTCTAAATAAGAGACATAGTTAGATTTCTAATAAAAGTATTTAACTAAGTGTTTTCAGGCCTGTAAGAACTTTGATATTTTACTGTAATTTCTTTTACAATCATGATTTGCAGCAAGTCACAATTAAATACCACCAAAATAAATGTATGCCCAAATTGTCTGCTTATTTTTTATTCCTCAGAAAATCATGATTATCTGTACCAAAAAAACCTTAATAAATGTCAATTGCATGGCTAGAATTACATAAGTCTGGTACTATTTCTTTTATCAGTTTATAATTAGAGAGAGATACAATTAGAGTTGATATTCATTTTATAAGCAGTTTTAGGGCTGGACCAGAGTGCTGATGGCTCCCTGATGTGCCAATCATTGTTGGATAATGAAAAGCAGGGAAGCACCAGGGTGGCTGGAGCAGGAGGGAGATACTTTGGGGACTGAGACTCTGAATGATGATACTTGCTTTAACATATTAAATATCATTTCTGTCTTACTACAATCCAATGACTTCCATTTTATGGACGAAGAAACCAAGGTTTACAGAGGTTATATAAGTAGCCCAAACTTACCCAGCTAGTAAATGGTGAGCAAAGTATTATAAAACTTCAAAGCTCCTTCTGTTAACTACCACACTATACATAACAATAGAACCATATCTGTATACATAATACTGTAAAGAATCTTCAAGCTTAAGATGAACTGAGATTTTTGAAAAATGTTAAAACTAACAACAGGGTTTCTTAATAGGCACCATATACCTTAAAAAGCCCAAGCTTCACTATGAAATAAATCCATATAACAAAACTGCACTTGTAATCCTTAAATTTAGACAAATAAAAAAGCGAATGCATTAAGAATGAGAAAACTGAACATACTGATTTATGAAGATAAAATTTAAAAAGACCAAAAACATACTTTGCATTAGGTCTATAGAGGTATAAGGCAGAACAATTCAGCCTTAATTTTTTTCTCACTAATAAGAGATACCCCACCCACCTTTATACAGAGGTTCTCAGAGCTTGGTTATATTTTTGGTCTAGAGCTGGGGTCATTCTCCAGTCTAGCTACTGTCTAACAGTGTCTTCCTCCCTTTTCGTCTTTTCTGTTCTACCTCAGCCTTTAGACATCCTGGATCAAATTCTAAAGGTCAATAAACAAATCCTCACATTTTCCAATCTTGGAAGACGGTTAAGAATGGGACCTTTGCAAATCATAAGCAATAAGCTCAGAAGAAAGCAGAAGTATACTAACAGAAGAAGAAAGGAAAACAAGAATAAAATAATGACAGACCAAATCAAAAGTGAGGAGTGGACCTTTTCAGAAGACAGTAACATCAGAGGGTCTAGTTTGTTGTGAACATATTGAAAAGATGGTGACCAAACATGAGACTAACTGTAAATGGGCCTATATAAACATGAGTGTAAGTGTTAGGAGGATAAGGGATTTTAAAGTTTGGTTTGTTAGTACTGCAAAGAGATACTGCCTTTTGAAAAGGCAAAGGTGTATAAAAAATTAAAGGAACCAGTCTGAAAATAGCCCAGAAAAATCTAAATTTGTTTTGAACCCTGATAGCATGGGGAGAAGTGCTAGATGTGGGTGATGGGGAGGAAGGCAGCAGATCACACTGCCACGTGTGTGCCTATGCAACAATCTTGCATGTTCTTCACATGTACCCCAAAACCTAAAATGTAATACAATTAAAAAAAAAAAAGAAGAAAGATAGTATTCATCAGGCAGAGAGAGAAGCCTTTTAAAAAGAAGAGTAGCCATAACCCATGAGCTTCATTTTTATAATAAGCTTATAATTCAGTGTCATTTAGAAAATGTAATGAAGAAAAATTATAAAGAATTGAGATAGTACACACAAAGGAAAATAGTGGGGTACAAAACTGAATGTCATGATTGAAAACTCTTAGGGAGGTCGATGCTTATGAGGAACCAACTGTGAAATGTATTCTTGTGGTCTGCATTTTCATTTTTTGTTGCAAGAGAAACACTTAGAGTGTCACAATCTATTCTCATCTGAGCCCCTGGGAAAATTTTTAAATATATTAACCACACAATAGAACTGAATGAATCTGGAAAGGGATCTGTGTTAGTCTGATTTTTGGATTAATATTTAATAATGTTTTCCCTTGTATAGAAAGTTAATGATGATGTCCTACCATTAACGGAACCTGTTCTTTCGAGACATGTTTCCTTTAGAAGTGATGGATTTGAGTTGATAAAGGCACATTTTTGGGGCCAGTCACCATTGGGAGTAGTAAAAAATATTTGTAAGCAGCTAATCAAGGGTGAAGGAGGCTGTTGGTATGCCTAGAAGAGAGAAGAATTAAGATTATGGAGGATAAAAATCATTAATTAAAAATGACCAGGATGCTATGGAAGAACAAAGTAGAAATAGCCCACTATGCATTTGCTCCAGGATCTGAGGAAAGAGACAGCGGGTGCAGTGTTGGCCTGCGAAAATGTAAAGACATTGCTATTCTTTGGAGACACATCACTCTTCAAGTGCAGAATAACATCTAAAATCATTATCATGACCTAATGCACTGCAAAAGATTCACCTCTACCTGTGTCTTTCACTTCATCTCCTATCATTCTCACCTCTGCTCAATATGTTTTGCCACGCCTGAAATAGGCCATGACTGCTCATACCCTTGTACAACTAGGCCTTGATGTTTATGCTGTTGCTCTTTCTCTCACCAGGGGGACACTCTTCTCTCAGTTCTCTAAATGGCTCGATTATTTTATCATTTGCTATGGTTTTAATGTCCCCTCCAAAACTCATGTTAAAACTTAATCTTCGATGTGGCAGTATTGAGAGGCGGGGCCTTTAAGAGGTGACAGGATTGTGACAGCTCTGCCCTCATGAATGGATTATTCCATTTGTAGATTAATGCACTATCATGGGAGTGGGATTCATGGCTTTATCAGAAGAGAAAGGAAGACCCGAGCTAGCACATTAGCAAGCACAGACCCCTCATCATGTGATGCTCTGCCCCACATCAGTACTCTCCAGAGAGTCTCTGCCAGCAAATAATGCTCACACCAGATGCAGGCCCTTGACCTGGGATTTCTCAGCATCCATAACTGTAAGAAATAAATTCATTTTCTTTAAAAATTGCCCAGTTTTGACTATTCTGTTATAAGCAATAGAAAGTATTCTATTACAAGCATCACTCCTTTGAGAAAGCTTATATAGTATGTATATTAAAGCCTCCTGAAGGCAGTTCTCAGCTGTCTGAGAATATCCTTGTATCCTTGATGCTTGAGCCCTGCCTGGGACATAGTGGGGGCTCATTAGGTGATAAGGATGTTATTTGATGACAGTTCACTGTGGACATTATTTTCCTTTTCCTAGATACTACATGTACTAAGATCAACTTTTTAAGGGAAGCTATGCTGTTTATCTTACTGTCAATTAAATCCCTCTATGGTTTTTCCACAAAAATCTTCTCTTTGCCATGATTGTCTCCACTTCAGATGTATAATTAAGTTTTTGTACCCAAGAACAGGACTTTACTTTTATAAATAATTAAGTGTATCTTCTTCTATTAGATCAATCACACATGTATCTCCTGATTTTTCTGAATCTACTTTGTGATTTACACTTTATTCCAAATTTACTCCAAATTTCATGTTGTCCAAAAATGTGAAAAAATGGATTTCTGTGCTTCCCCCAAGCAGATCCCAGGAGCCCCAGAGTAGCCAGTCTTCTAGAAATCTCAAAATTTTCTCTACTCAACACCTAGAAAGAATGATCAGAATTCAAAATAATTTTGGAAACTGAAGAAGACAGGGATAAATTTCTTAATAAAGACAAAAGCAAACATCTCATTTATAAAATTATAAGATTGGGTGTAAACATTCACAGGTAGAGCTCAAGAACTGAGAATGAATCAGCAACTAGTAAGCGAAAGAGCAAGCTTTCACATGTTTGTTATGTTGAATTCCTCTTTCATTTTGCTAGCACATTTCTTGAGTATAGTAACAGGGAGGATGTGGAATGCAGAGACAAATTATAGAATAGAAATCAAGTATCATGGTTTCTAGTCCTACTGAATAGTCAACTGATAAAATAAACTCAAGGAAATTACAAACTGTGAATATGAAAATGTATAAATGGGGTTAAAAATGCTTACTGATATATCCATAGCTTTAAAAGAGTATATGTATATAATTCTTTATAAGTACATATATACTTGTTATATAGGATTCTTGATGAGAATATAATTCTATAATAAAGAATTCTATTTATATATAGTTACATATAATTATATATATACTCTTATGTATATAATTTTATATATAATATATATATATTATACATAAAATTTTATATATTATATATAAAATTATATACATACTTAAGAATATATATATAATCCCTATAAGTATATATATATTCTTATAAAGCATTTAAAAGTAACATCTTAGCAAACACATGATTATTCACTAACTTGAAATAGTCATTATGCAATGCTATTATGTTTTTCTATGGTAAAACTGTCTTTCAAAAATATTAGATTGAGTTTCAATCAATTTCCCTTGAATCTAGATGTTAATCTTTCTATCAAGTGGAGAGTGTACAGTCACTCAAAGACATAGTAAGTTTCCATTTAATTTCTTCTCTTTGCTTATAAACAACATTTGTTGCACTAGAATCAAGATGCTTTTTAAAAATGAAAACCTCTTGAAAATAACCTTCCATTAAAGTAATTTAAAATAATGTGATAATTGACACAGCAATTAGAACTTCATTGAATGGATAAACTAAAAGCATTTTTTTCTTATATATTATTGTGAGAATATTGAGTTTCTATTTTTAAAAATATCTACTTACATATTGTTCTTGAAATTGTAAGTGAAACATTCATTAAAGCTAGGACACAAGAAATTACATAATGGAGAGAAAAAATATTTCTCTTTTAACCAGTTATATGAAATCGTTCTGATGCCATTTAATATAATTTTGAATATTGTCAACTATTTTTGCTACATTTATTATCCTCTGGCCTGAAAGTGAATGATGATAAAGAAAAAATTAGAAGTTACTGAATAAATATTTTCCACCTACCCAATGAAAATTTATAATATAGGATTGTGAAATTTTTATCACCTAAAGACACCTGTCAGTAAAGTTGAAGCAGTGAAGTCTCTGTGTATATTATGACCAAGAGATACTATGGGTAATGCATCCATCTGCACTCATGTGGAAACAGTGTCATAATGCTGCTTCAATTACTTCTTTTTCTCTAATTTTAATAAAATAATACATTTCCTGATCACATTAAAAAATTCCATTTAGCTTGAACTAGCTCCATCAGAGCAGCTTTGATTATTGTTAAAAATTGATTTGGTTATATGAGTCCAGTGAGTGGCTGTCATGTGACCATGACTTTCCACAGCAAATGCCCACTATGCTTCATCTTTCTGTTGTATTTCACGATTTTCTATTAACTTTAGTGACAAACCCATACAGAAAAGATAGAATTAAACACACACACACACACACACACACACACACACACACACACACGATCTCAATGAAGGCACAGGTCATAATTGTTCGTGAATTAACTAATGGTTTCCTATAATTTTCGATGTTCTGAATCAAAGTCCTTAAAGTAATGAATTGTAATGGCAATATCATTAAATTAAATTATAGAAACCTAAGTCATTCAGTGAAAAAAAAGGAATATGTACTTATATTTTTTATCTATAGAGGAAGGTGAACATTTAAAAATGAAACCTATCACTGAAAGCAACTGACTCAGTCTGAGCTTTGGTTGTACAAATCCCATAGTTTTTAAACAGATATCGTAGTCTAGTACTTAAATATTAGAAAGAGGATACAGGGCTCATTGGGAAGATAAGATCTGGGACTAACAATGAAACCAAAACTTAAAAAAGGGAGTGTTAATTTGTTCAAGTTCTCCCTTCAAACTGTTTTGAAGATGAATTACTATTTATTTATTTATTATTCTCTTAATGAATAACTAATTGGCAGTCAGAAGCAAACTTCTTTTCTTCAGAGTAGCCCTCAAAAAAAGATTTCAAGACCTCAAGAGTTTATGAATAGTTTGAGAACATAATTTAACAGGAAGGTTTTTATAAATAACAGTACCTGAATTTTACTGATAATTTTTAGCTGTCCTTTCATATTTCTAATTTGCATATTCTAACTAATGAAAGCCTGTCAAATAAGATAAAAAAATCAGGGATTTCAAAGACACTGAAGTTCACTTAAATAAGTTAGAAGTCAGTTGGGTGATTGAAAAACTTATAAGAGCAGCTACCCAGGAACGCAAGCCTGTAATCTGTTTTGAATCTCATTTCTAGGCCACAGTGATACATCTGGTTCTGTTTTAATAGTCATTTTCACTCCAAAGTTGTACCAGGAAAATGATCTGGAGTACCCAGATTACTCTCTAGCTGATTCCTGAGTTTTTATATTCAGCATTCATTGAGGCATTTTATCAATTTAAAAATTATATATATTTAAATGTGCAGCATGATATATTGTTATACATATACACAGTCAAATGGTCACTACAGTCAACCCAATTAACACATCCCTCATTTTACGCAGTAACTTTCTTTTGGTGTTCAGTGTGTCTAAAATCTACTCTCTTAGCAAATATCCAGTATACAATACAATATTGTTAACTAGATTCCTCATGCTGTGCTTTAGATCTCCAGACTTACTCATCTGACATGACTGCAACTTTGTATCCTTGAACTACATATTTTTGTAAACTTCTTACTTCATGCCCCAAATCTGATAACCACAGTTCTACTCTCTTAAGTATTCAACTTTTTTTTTTTTTTTTTTTTTGGTCTTTAGATGCCATATATAAGAGAGATCATATAACATTTTCCTTTCTGTGTTTGGCTTATTTCATTTAGCATAATGTTTTCCAGGTTTATTTATTTTGACACAAATGGCAGGATCTTCTTTATTTACAGCTGAACAAAACTCCATTGTGTATATATACTACAATTTCTTTATCCATCTACTGATGGACACTTAAGCTTGCTTCCATAATCTGGCTACTGTGAATAATATTGCAAAGAATATGGGAGTCCATATACATATATATATATGATATGTTGATTTCATTTCCTTTGGGATTTACCCAGAAGTGGAATCGCTAGGTTACATGGTGGATCTATTTTTAAGTTTTTGAGGAACTTCCATATCGTTTTCCATAATGGCTGCACCAATTTACATTTCCTGCAACAGTGAACAAAAGTTGCCCTTTCTTTTCACCTTCATCAACACTTGTTATAATTTATCTTGTTTGATAATATTCTAACAGGTGTAAGGTAATATCTCATTGCAGTTTTGATTTGCATTTTCCTGAAGATCAGTGATGTTAAGTATCTATTCAGATACTTGTGCCATTTATGTCTCCTTTGGTCCATTATTTACTCAGGTTCTTTATTCGAAGATATTTATTCAGGTTCTTTGCTCAAAGAATGTTAACATATACACTCAGGACACATAACTCTCATTTATTTTTCTATGATTTCACATTTCTTCTCTTCATAGAATCTTGACTCAAAGAATCTGAGTAAAGCATTTTGAAATCAAGTTATTTGTTTTTCTGCTTTTGAGTTGTGAGAGCTCCTTATATATTTTGAATATTAACCCCTTAAAAGATATATGGTATGAAATTATTTTTCCAAATCCATAGAAAGCCTTTCATCTTGTTTCCTTTTTTGTATAGAAGTTTTCAGTTTGATGTGGTCCTAGTTGTTTATTTTTGCATTTGCTGCCTGTGCTTTGGTGTCCTATTGAAAAAATCATAGTCAAAGCCAATGTCTAGGAGCTTTTTCCCTGTATTTTCTTCTAGAAGTTTTATATTCAGATATATATTCAGATATTATGTTTAAGTCTTTAATTCATTTTGAGTCTGAGTTTAAGTTGAGCCCAGTCTTACACTGAAACCAAAACCAGAAAAAGGGTAGTACAGGAAAAAATGTATATGCCATATCTCTAATAAACATGGGTGCAAAAATCTTAACAAAGGAATAACAAACTGAATTCAACAGCACATTAAAAGAATCATTCACCATGATCAAACAGCAGTCATCTTAGGAAGGCGAGAATGATTCAATCTATGCAAACCAATAAATATGATAACACCACAGTAACAGAATAAAGCACAAAAACCATACGATAATCTAAATAGATGCAGAAAAAGCATTTGACAAAATTGAATATTCATTTTTAATAAAACTGCTCAACAAATTAGATATACAGGGAATGTACCTCAGCACAGTAAAGGCCACATATCACAAGCATGCAGCTAACATCATACTCAATAGTGAAAAGTTGTAAACTTTTCTTCTAATATCAAGAACAAGACAAGGATGTCCACTCTCCTCATTTTTACTCAACATAGTACTGAAGTCCTAGCAGACTAATTACACAAGAAAAGGACATAAAAGCACTCAAATCAGAAAGAAAAAGTTAAAAGTTAATTAGTAGATACCATGATATTATATGTAGGAAACTCTAAAGCCTCCATGAAAAAAACAGAACTGTTAGAATAAATGTATTCACTAAATCTGCAGAATACAAAATCCACATGCAAAAATTAGTGGTGTTTCTATAAATTAACAAAAAAATCCAAAAACGAAATCAAACAATCAATCTTACTTACAGTAGCATAAAAATAAACGCTTAGGAATAAATTTAACCAAGGAGGTGAAATATCTGTATACTGAAAATTACAAAACATGAATTAAAGAAATTGAAGAAAGCACAAATAAGTGATAAGATATCTCATGTTCAAAGACCGGAAGAATTAATAGTGTTAAATTACTGGATACTGAAAATTACAAAACATGAATGAAAGCAATTGAAGAAAGTACAAATAAGTGATAAGATACCCCATGTTCAAAGACTAGAAGAATTAATAGTGTTAAAATAGTGAATACTGAAAACTACAAAGCATGAATTAAAGAAATTGAAGAAAGTACAAATAAGTGATAAGATATTCCATGTTCAAGGACTGGAAAAGTTAATAGTGTTAAAATATACATACTATCAAAAGCAATCTAAATATTCAATACAATCCCTACAAAAATTCCAATGGCATTTTCGCACAGTGGCTCACATCTGTGGTCCCAGCACCTCGGGAGGCCAAGGCGGGTGGATCATGAGGTCAGGAGATCGAGACCATCCTGGCCTACATGGTGAAACCCTGTCTGTAGTAAAAATACAAAAATTATCTGGATGTGGTGGTATGTGCCTGTAATCCCAGCTACTCAGGAAGCTGAGGCAGGAGAGCGGCTTGAACCCAGGAGGTGGAGATTGGAGTAAACTGAGATTATGCCTACGCCATTGCACTTTAGCCTGGCAACAGAGTAAGATTCCGTCTCAAAAAAACCAACCAAACAAAAAAAGCAATAATTGCCCAATAAAATGTAATCCCGAATCCTAAGAGACATTTCAATTTATAAATTGTGAGGTGGATCCTATTTAGCTGTTATGATTACTATGCATTGCATGCCTATATTAAAATATCTCATGTAACCTATAAATATGCACACCTACTATGTATCTACAAAAATTTTTATAAATTAAAAAAGTGTATATACCCTTTACTGATCAATTACATTATACTAAAATATATTATGAAATAATTAGAGATATATGCAATTTGGTTTTCTCTGCACTGCTTAAACTAGTAGTGTATTAAGAAGAAACCATATAATGGATTTTAAAAATAAATTTCAGTGCATTTATAATGTGGGATAATATGTGACAACTGAAGGTAGCAAATACACAGAAGTACATTGACATGCAAAATGTACTTTGGTGTACCAAGTGGCAATAAAGTTCAATTTGATTATACATGTGAAAATAAACAAAAATAAACTGTGAGGTGCTATACAATATTTTGTGAATTTACATTTAATTCCTCAATTAGCAAGCTTTAATCAAGTAGTGCTATAACCTAGGTTTTTTTCTTCAATAAAAGTTTCCCAGGATTTACAACCATCGATTTTTAATAAAAATATTTTCAATGAAGTCTATTTTTCCCCACAGCACTTATCATCTTATTATATACCAGATAATATATTTAACATTTATTGTATTTTTTTCTCTCTCCACTCACAAGAATGTAAGCCCAATAAGGTAACAGACTTTAGCTGTTTTTTTTTTTTAATTCACAGAAATATTCCAAATTGCTACAATAATGCTAAGAATATACTAGGGTCTCAATAAATATTTATTTAAAAATGAATGAATGAATTAGTCTCTGTGATACATATAAAGCAATAAGGAAGGCATGCTCTATCACACTTATACAACTTATGAAAAGAATTAGCTTTCTACTTTTAAATGTCATTACTTTTCTTAGTCATATGGCTTAATCTACAAACAGATTCATTTGGAACAGATTTTGAAATTAACAATTTGAGTGTTAATCTTTATTTTAGTAGTGAACTCACTCATCTACACAGTCTATATACATGATGGATTGTGTATGAGAAAAATCAGAATCAAAATATTTATTTATATTACTTTCTATACCCATTACAGAACTTCTGTTTCTATACTTCAGTGTATCAGCACCATAAACTAGTTATTTGAATAAATTTCATTTGTCTGGTCATATCTCTTATAAAAAATTCATTTTGTCGGTACACATGTCATTTTTGAATAGAAATCATTAGAAAGGTGGATTTAATAAATATTGTAAAACCAGAGAACAGAAATGGGTTGGGCAATGAGAGCCAATGAATGGACGACATGAGAGAAATGGGAGGATGATGATTGAGAGGCTTAGGGCTTTGAGCTGAATGAAAAAGATTTGAACTAACGGCAAGAGAGAATTTGATGGGAAATAAAAAAAAAAAGGATAGACAAATAGAAAGAAATACTGATTAGTACCCAAGGCCCAGCAGACATTAAACACTGTACTTATTTGGAGTAAGTACAATTGCAGAGTTACTTTATCAAATAAGATTCAACAGCTTAAACGTATACTGAATGAAAGGTTAGGTTAACCCAATATTAGGGAGTGAAATGAAGTGAAAATCAATTAGAACGAAAGAAAGATGGAAATATATTTTCTCTACCCCATTGAAATACCAAACTAAAATTATAAATTCAAATACTTCCCACTTTATGACTATCCTAAGTGTATATATTTGAATACTTACTTTAGTTCATACTTTAGCCAACATTGGTTAAAAAAACATTTTCTGGCTGAGTTAAATATCTGACTCAAGCTAATGGTACAGCTGATAAATAATCTTTAATTTTCTACAGATTAGATTGTCAGGTCTCTGAGCAAAAAATTATCTTAGGTATTTTTTTAGCTGAGAATGTTTTGATTTCCTCTTCATTTCTGAAGTAAGAGCCTATGTGTGAAACTTTACATTTTTAACCAAATCATTTGGGAACCAATATTTTAATAGCCGGAAAGTCTCTGGGTTATTCCCGGCTAGAGCTAAAGAGGCAGTGATTTTTTAATACCATGTGAATCCTTTTATCCTCTCTTCACAATTCTGGCAAAATCAAAACAAAACAAAATACCCATAACCAAGCACATTCGTTTAACAAATTCATTCAACCAAAATGTATTATGCTTCTGCTACACACCAAGCAGTCAATACTTGGGGTAACCAATGGCATGATGGGGCCTGGTATAAAAAGATAAATTTAGGCAAACAGATTTCCTCTCTTAGCAATCTGAAGTATACTCAAAGGAATATAAATCATTCCATTATAAAGGCACATGCATGCGTATGTTCATTTCAGCACTATTCATAGTAGCAAAGGCATGGAATCTACCTAAATGCCTATCAACAATAGCCCGGATAAAGAAAATGTAGTACATGTACATTATGGAATACTATGCAGCCATAAAAAAGAATGAGATCATGTCCTTTGCAGGGACATGAGGGAGCTGGAGGCCATATACCCTTAGCAAAGTAATGCAGTAACAGAGAAAAATACTGCATGTTCTCACTTAGAAGTGGGAGCCAAATGATGAGAACACATGAACACATAGAGGGGAATGACACACACTGGGGCTCATCAGAGGACAAAGGATGGGAGGAGGGAGAGGACCAAGAAAAATAAGTAATGGGTACTAGGCTTAATACCTGGGTGATAAAATAATCTCTACAACAAACCCCCATGACACAAGCTTACCTATGTAGCACACCTGCGCATATACTTTGAACTTAAAATACAAGTTAAAAAAAAAGAAAAAAAAAGGAAATCCAAGCCAACAGACAATAAGCTAGTGAGACATTTCATGTAGAAATGAGAGCTAAATGGCCACAATGTGGAGTGGGTCGAAGGGTTATGACAGTCATGTGACAGAAGTTCAGAGGAGGCAAGAGTAAGCCATGGAGAGAACAAGACGGGAGAAAACTTTAGTTTCTTCTGAAGAAGAAACCACATGTCCCGTGAAAGAGAAATGGCAAAGGTCTTGCCCTAGAACTGTCCCACTGGTTCTTGAAGTTCCAGTTTGAGGGTCCACGCATGTACAGAATACAATAGGCTTCATTTTCATAGTCAGTTTCTGATTTTCCATCTAAGAAGAAACTGGCATTTGAATAATTACTTCACCATTTACTTCTATGAGGACACACAGTACTCTATGCATATTTACATATTAGGGTTTACCCCCTGGGCACACATCTACACTCAGGACACATAACTCTCATGTATTTTTCTGTGATTTCACATTTCTTCTCTTCATAGAATCTTGATTCTAAGACATAAGCAATAGCATGTACATGTAAGCTTTGAGTGGGCATGGAAGACTTGCCTATTACTAATATTCCTGTCTTACAGGACCTGTGAGGGAAGACAGGCAATGCGACTAGTTGGAAGACTATTTGCTTTGTGGCTGTGAAACCCCCGATGGGAATTCTGACTCCACTGCTAGTCATGCGACTTTGGCTATACCACTGTATTAGTCTGCTCTCATGCTGCTAATAAAGACATACCTGAGACTGTGTAATTCATAAAGGAAAGAGGTCTAATTGACTCACAGTTCCACAAGGCTGGGGAGGCCTCACAATCATGGTAGAAGGCAAATGAGGAGCGAAGTCATTCTTACATGGTGCCAGGCAAGAAAACGTGTGCAGGGGAACTCCCCTTTACAAAACCATTACATCTTGTGCGACTTACTCACTCTCATGAGAACAGCACAGGAAAGATCTGCCCCCATGATTCAACTGCCCCCCACTGGGTCCCTCACATAACATGTGGGGATTATTACAGTTCAAGGTGAGATTTGGGTGGGGACACAGAGCCAAACCATATCAACCACTTTCATCCTCCCAGACTTAGTTGATGTCAATCAAAAAATATATGTAAAAAAATTTCACTCTCAAGTAGGTTGTGGAAATACTATATGCAGCAGCAGTTACAACCAGCACATGGTAGATAGTCAATAATCTTTACTTCTGTGTCTGACTAGCCCATAGTCACACCTGGCAATGAGCAGGAGTCTCATCTGAAACCCACTCATAACTCAGTTGTATCCTCCAGCCCAGGCATTTCTACATGTTCATGAAAATAAATTCAGGTAATATTCAAGCCTGGACACTGTTATCTTCCAGATTCTTTTTGAAGGCACTGCTCCATATTCTTCCTTCCTTCTTGATATCCTAAGGTGCCTTCTTTTTTTATCATTTCCTTTCTTCTGAAAAAACTGCCTTTAGCCCTTCTTTTAGTTAAGATTTCCTGCCAGTACATTCTCTTAGTTTTTCTTCAGCTGAGAACGTCTTGATTTCTGGTTCATTTCTGAAGGATACAGGATTTTGAGCTGTTAGTTCTTCTTTTAGCACTTGAAAAATGTCCCACTTCCTTCCAGACTCCATGGCTTGTGATGAACAATTGTTTGTTTCCAATAAGTAAGGTGTCATCTTTTTCTTGCTGCTATCGAGATTTCTTCCTTTTCTTCATTTTTCAGAAATTTGACTATGATCTATTTTGGTATGGATTTCTTCGGGGTTGCCCTCTTTGGAAGTTTACTTGGCTTCTTGAATCTACACGGTTATGTTTTTTGCAAAAATTGGAATATTTTCAGCCATTATTTCTTTTCTATTCCTACCTTTTTCAACCCTCCTCTGGGACTCTGAAGACATGAATGCTACATCTTTTGTTAGAGTCCCACGGTTCCCCAAGGGCTGTTTTCATTCTTTCCTTTAGTCTTTTTTTCTCTCTGTTTTCCAGATTGGTCAATTTCTATTGCTGTATCGTCTTGTTCACTGACTTTTTCTGATGTTCTCTCATTTTACTGTTGAGCACATCAATTGAGTTTTGTATTGAAGTTACAGCATTTTTAAAGTCCAAAACTTTCATCTTTATATCTTCTATTTCTTTGATGAGACTTTCTGTTGTTTCATTTGTTTCAATCATGCTTGTAAATTTTATAATGGAGGCTTTAAAATATCTGCCAGATAATTATAGCAGCTCTGTCATGTGAATGCAGGCATTTATCAATTCTCTTTTATGATCCAGCTTGAGGTTTTCCCAGGTCTTGGCATAATGAGTAATTTTTAACTGAAATCCTGACAATTTGGTATAATATTAAGAGACTCTTGACCTTATATAAACTTTCTGTTTCTGCTAGCTTTCCTTGGTGTCAGCCTAAAAGAGGAAGTGGAGAATGCTATCTCCTTAATGCGAGATAGAAGCCCAGGTATCTTGCTAGGCCTTCTTTGACACCTGAGGAGCATGGCTCCTTGTTACCGCTTGGATGAGGTGAGAATTCTGGCTCTCCAGTAAGCCTGTACTGATACACCTCTGGCTGAGAGGTGTAGGCATGCCTTGTTGCTACTCCCTACTTGGCCTTTACTGACACCATGAGAAGGAGGAAGGTAGAGTGGCCTTACTACCACGCAATGATGATGAAGGTCCCGACTCTCCACTAGACTTGTGTACTGCTACTCCAGGAGGGAGGAGAAGGAACATCTCATTATTCTCAGGTGAGGGTAGAAGTCCAGGCTTCTGGCATGGATGGGGGTGGTGGCTCATTACTGCCCAGTGGGGATGTGAGACTGCTTGGTGAGGGTAGATGTCTAAGATCCCCACTTGTCCTTTGCTTGCATGGATGAGTGTGGGGATGGTATATTTATCTGTGGTGTTGGGTTGGAGTAGAGCAGTTATGTCTAAAAGTCTCCTCTCTTGCTAGGCTGCCTCTTTCCTGGTTTTTTGGCTAGAGAGAGCAGGCTTTCCACCTGTGTCTATTGTTGTTTCTGGATTGTTGGGCTTCTTAGGCTCCAAGTGTGAGATATGTGAGGAAAAAAAATCACAGTGGTGAGGAAACTCACCACTGTGTTGTTTCGTGGGTCTTGAGGTCCTTAGTCAATCTGCCTTCTCTCCACCTTTCAGTCTTCTTCTATTAGGTTTACATATAAGGGTTTTTAGCTGTATATAGTGTGAGGCATAGAGAAAAGTAAGTCTACTCCATCTTCTTGGAAGTAGGAGTCTGCCCTCATTAGCTTTCTGATGCATAGTATTTCCACCTTAGATTATAAGTATTTCATAGGACAATGTTAATTCTGATTGTCAAAGTAGCAACACAGTTTACACTCTACCCTTTAGCCAGAGAATATGTGATGCTAAATTTTCTGCTTTCCAATTACCAACAATGCTAAGTAGTGAGAAGTCATTATTAATAGAGTATTACCAGAGAGTTCAGTCTAGTCATCACATAAAAGTTTTGTCCGTAGGTCAATTCAGATTACAAAACATGAATGTGCTCATAGTACTAAGCCCAAGTTGAGCAAAGTTATTTTTTTAAAAGTATGTAAATAATTTTTGAAGTCTTAATTTTTATTATTTTGGGGGTGTTATTAAAAGTACAATTCACTACATCTCACAGCATCCCGTTAAGAGGACAACGGAAGAAAGAAGTTCCCTCAGCTTTGTACTACAAGAAGCTGAACAACCAATTTATTTTTATATTTTAAAAGTCATAAAGCCAATCATTTCCTTCTTTGGCTGCCAGAAACTTCAGGATTAAGTCTGGTAATGACACAGATTTTCATACCCTTCATTTCATTTTGTTCCTCAGTTGAGATTTTACTTTTACAAAGATTTCCTCATGTATTTTTTTTTCCAGTAGGATAGTATGCATTTTGGTACTTCATTTATTTCAGAAACATATGGGTGAATAAATATATTAGAAAAAGACAGTGAGTTTATAAGCCCCTAATAGGACTGGAAACAAACTTCAGGTATGTTATTAACTCATCAGAGGAACTTAATATATGCTGCCATTTTCATCCCAAATGGCCTCTTTTTCAAGAAGCCCCCCCAAAATATTTGTTTTTGTCATACAACTTGCATTGTATTTGTGAGATGGAGATTTTTAAAAGGGACAGACAAGCACAATTACTACCTGGAGGACCGAAGCACCACTATGGAGAAACTGAAGAGCACTTTCAGCAGAATCAATTCCACCAGTAGCCAAAATGGGAAATCCAGGCAGAGCACGAGCAATGGAGGTCACAGCTCTCAAAGCAATAGGTCTGATTGCTGTCCCTACACAAAATGAGAATAATCAATGGTTAGCATACTGACCACTTGAGTACACTGTCTTATATTACTTGTATTATTATCATGTAATAACAGTGTCATACGGGACAAATTTCAAATTTCTTTCTCTCTGTTTAAGATGTATACATGTGTAGTGTATAAATGGTATGTTTTAAAGTATGTTGATTTGTCAATGAATGTTTATTCTAAGGACTTTGATACTAATATTGAATGCAGACATATTATACAAGTAGGTACAGCAAACACAGAATTCTCTATGCATGGATATTACATGCATATTATAATTTGATATACAGTAATGTGTAAAAGATTGCATAGAACATTCAAGCATCAGTGGCTCACGCCTGTAATCCCAGCATTTTGGGAGGCCAAGGCCGGTGGATCACATGAGGTCAGGAGTTCGAGACCAGCCTGGCCAACATGGCAAAACGCCACCTCTACTAAAGATAAAAAAAAAAAAAAAAAAATTACAGGCAGGCACCTGTAATCCCAGCTACTTGGGAGGCTGAGGCAGGAGAACTGCTTGAACCTAGGAGAAGGAGGTTTCAGTGAGCTGAGATCGCCCCATTGCATTCCAGCCTGGGCGACAGAGTGAGACTGTCTCAAAAAACAAACAACCAAACAAACAAATGAAAAGAATAGCCTATTTTGAAAAGAAAAGCAACAATCATGTATAGTACATCAATAGGCATACAGCAATGTTATGTTTCTGCAGAGTACAAAGCAACTGGTATGAACATAGACTCTGAGAAAGAAGGCAAGGTGCTGATGAACTTACAGATTCCATGTTGCTTTTTATATGCACTTCCCACAATTTGAAAAAAAATAAAGAGCCTAATCTAATTTTTCACATATTAGAAAGTTTTAATCAAGTTAAAGAGAATTTACTAGAATCCAGTAATTAGAGTGTATGCATTTAGTTTCAAATATTTAATTAGCCAGACATTGCCAGTATATTATTCCCTAATAGTAATAAAAATTGTATGGATGGAAGAATACTTTGGGGTCATTTTTAAAATGAATATATTGTACTAAAGCTACTTTGAATTATCAAATGTCAAACATCCCAGAGTACATCAATGCTTTCATAAAAAGGAATACAATTTGATATTCATGGCATTTCCTCATAAGTCAGGCATATTTTAAAGCATTTTTCTGAATTAAAGACAGTTCAATTTATGTAAGAATTTGACATTGCCTTAAACCAAGGCTCCACAAACAACATAAACTAACAACTGGTTCAGCCTCATGTGGTGAGTTCTTTATCATCACCTTTACCACTAGTCACCAGCAATATCAATATGTATTTACTGGAGTGCTTACTCTGAGGCAGCACAAAGAGCTTTCCTTTAATAAATGGCCAGAACTTAAAATTTAATTTAATTTAATTTAGAAAATAAAATAAAAATAATTAAGAAATGAAAAGTAAAAAAAAAAGTCTTTCAATCTGAAAAGGCTAGATACCGTATGATTCCAAATGGAAAAGGAAAAACTATGAAGACAGTGAAAATGTCAGTGGTAGTGGTTGTCAGGACTGAACTGGTGGGATAAATAGGGAGAGCAAAGAGGATTTTTAGGACAGTGAAAATATTATATATACTATAATGGTGGATGCATGAGCTATACATTTACATACAAAAAAATACACACTTAGAGAATGTATCTGTTACACTCATAGAACGCATAACGCCAAGAGTGAAACCTATAGTAAAGTTTGGATTTCGGGTGGTTAGGCTGTATGTGTCAATGTAAGTTAATTGATTGTAACAAATGTATCACTCTACTGGGGAATGCTGATAATGAGGGAGGTCATGCATGTCTCTGAGCAGTGGGTATATTGAATATCTCTGTACCTTTCTCTCAATTTTGCTGTGAACCTAAACTACTCTAAAAAATAAAGTCTAAAAAAGAGGCCGGGCATGGTGGCTCATGCCTGTAATCTTAGCACTTTTGGAGGCTGAGGCAGATGGATGACTTGAGGTTAGGAGATCTAGACCAGCCAACATGGTGAAACCGTGTCTCTACTAATAATTAGAAAAATTATCTGGATGTGGTGGCACATGCATTTAATCCCAGCTACCTGGGAGGCTGAGGCAGGAGAATACCTGGAACTTGGGAGGTGGAGGCTGTAGTGAGCCGAGACTGCGCCACTGCATGCCAGCCTGGGCAACAGAGCAAGACTGTCTTTAAAAAAAAAAAAAAAAAAAGCAAAAAAGAATCGATGGCTTTCTTTTTATTCCGTTCATATCTGTTTCAGATAAAACTGAACCTTTACATAACTAATGTTTTTGTACTCAACACAAAAATGTTGGTGGAAATGTCTACTTGTGGCTCCCATACCTAAAACATCTTCCTCTACATATTACTATAGTATTTCTTAATTAGGAGTATTCAAGCTGACACTTCAACATTCATAGCAGACATTTTAAATACAAAGTATTAAGTTGGGCAAATTAGAAGCTGGACATTAAGATTTTACTTATGGATTATTTATCAGTGACTCTTCACAGAAGAGGCTAATAGTGAACAGAATTTATAGTGAGAATACAAAAACACACGTATATACACATATCTTGAGCTATACTAAAAGAAATCTACATGACAATAAAAGTTAAAGTAAAGCATTTTTTAAAGAAATCTATAACAAACTTTTTGATAGACACACAGCTATCTCTGCATAATATAAATGACATAGTCAGTACATACTAACCCAATGGCTTCTTTACATACACATTACTTTGAAGTAATAAAGAAATATTGGGGTTTTCTCCCTTATTTAGTTGACCCAAGAAAGTAAATTTGAGCTAAGCAGATAAATAATTTATTTCTAACTCCACTGTTAGAAGACTATCATTAACAGTAAGGGGTAAAATTTCAAAGTGGTATACAGGGATTTGGCCACATATTCCAATTGATATTAATGAACATCAAATGGCAATATTCCAGAACACAGCTTTGAAAAATTCACCAGTGACACTTAAAGGCCAACATTATTACACAGGTGTTAAAAAAAATCATCGAATTCTCATTGGCATTTGAAGATGTTCAATTAGGTCAATAAGACATTTTCTAATTTATATTTTTCTTCCTTTCTAAGGCTTTTATAATGTACCTAGTTTGAACAGAAAAACTTTTCAAACGAATAAAAGCATTTTTTAAAGTTAAGAGTAACTATGTTCTCTGAGGAAATGAGATCCAAAAAAATGAAGAAATGATCTCTCTTTTTCTGGACTATAGTAAATTCAGTTTTTATTTCCATTATAAACTCAATTTGATTTTTTTGTAACTCAACTGATTTAATATGAAATATAATCTACCTGTTCTCAGCATTTTTATGGGGACTAGGTTTTAAAAATGACTTCATCCACTAAGAAAGGTTTCTAGAAGGAAAACGAAGGTATAGAAAATGATCTTTCTAAATTGTTATGTAGAATTTATTTTTAGTTTTAAAATGACAGAAATGAAGAAATAATAGGTTCAAGATAAAAATAAAACTTTTGATTTAAAGAAGATACATATATCAATGCCATACATAATTGTACGTATGCCAATTAAAATCATAAAGACTTCCTGAATCACAATTACTGAGATAAAGGTCTTTAAAAATTTTGTCACTGCTACAGTGATTAATGATTTTAGACCAAGGAGACTAGGGAGGAAGAAGCCAGTTTGAGATATTCAAGGAATGTGCAGGTGGGCTCTATCCTTAAAAAAAAAAAAACAAGGTTTAAATCAATAAATTGAAATCCTATACACTTAAATGAACTAACAGGTAACATGCAATTTAAATTAAGCCCTCATCTACATGGGGTGGCCAGATGAACCTAATGAGAAATTCAGTTACAACAAGCCATTCTGCTTCAACTGTGTGGAATCCTCCAATAAAAATCAAGCCATTCTGAGTTCCTACATTTTGAAACAAGTTGCAGGTTCAAACAAACAAATAAAAAAATGAACTGGACTTATGAGTTGCAACATTGCTATCAAGAACTTTGCTTTGCATTATGTGGCTCTCCTGGAGTAGCTGGTGGACTAGACTGAAATGTAACTTTTGGTTTCTAGTCAGTCTAGGCCCTCCATGTAGTCACAATTTAAAATACAAATCGGTGTGTTTAATTAATAGACTGTCTCATATAAACTGCACAGAACATTTTTGGATTGATTCATGTTTTAGACAAACATTTTAGTAAGCCAGAGATTTTGAATTATAATCAATCTGATTTTGATGAAAAGTATTTTTCTTAAGAAAATGAATTCTCATTTGCCAGATATCATTTTAAATACAATTTCAGAA
The DNA here is from genome assembly GCF_009761245.1 of Sapajus apella. NCBI lineage: Eukaryota > Metazoa > Chordata > Mammalia > Primates > Cebidae > Sapajus > Sapajus apella. The sequence goes on from NW_022437004.1 coordinate 10,333,238, forward strand.
ATGCTATCATTAGCTATAGTATTATATATTGATATATGTGTATTATGACAATAAGGTTCCTTACTCAGTCTTCATTTATCCATTCATCTTTATATCCACAAAATACTTCTTAAGCACTTACGGCTTTTTTTTTTCCTGTTTATCAGTTTGTATCCTAACTATATATCTATGCTTGACTCACAAAACACCAGATCTTATCGTTGTAGTAGGTTATTTCAAGGTAGTAATTTGAATCCAGTTATTCATTTTCTACCAGTATTCCATTAGAAACAATTTAATTTGTTATAACATTACACATTTTATAAATACTATTAATATGAATTCTAGAAAGAAGGTAATTTAAGGATGAACTAGTCACCAACATCAGACAGACAATTGGGCCAACTGCTGAGGTTCAACTCTTAGTTCCATTTACAAGCTGTGTGACTTTGTGAAAAATTTTAACTGTCACTGTATCTAAATTTTGTTATCTATAAAATAATACAAATTGTAATAATACCTTCATAGAGCTGTTTTGAGGAATAAATTATATAATATATCTAAAGGGCTAGCGCATGATAAAATTATAGAAGTGTTTGCTGTTATAATTTGTGCTACCCTCAAGGACAACTGATTTCAGAGGGAACATTTATGTATTTACTTTGACATTGCCTTCTGTGTTCTTGTGTGTTTAGTGATGCAATTAAAACCAATTTTTAAATTGGAAACAAAAGCATGATGCCTATGAGGACAGAACTTTATTCTCTGAAACCTAAGAAGACCATACATGTCCCCTCCTTTTTCTCTTTCCCAAATAGCTGTCATTTAGCAGTGTCATAATGTTGATGAAGATTACTTTGACTCCAAAGGAAAAAAGTCTCAAAGGCTGACATCAATGTATTTAAGGATTTCTTTTTGAGAAGCAAAATGTCCACGTACTAAACTAACATACAAGAATTTTAATGACAATATCTGAACTCAAGTTTATTGGTGAAAAGGAGGCAGAGATGTACTTTGCATGACTAAATCCTTGAAGAAAAAAGGAATTTTTAATGGGCAAGAGAGTGTGGAACATATGCTAAATAACTGGAATTTTGAATAATTGAGTTTAATTCTGTTTGTTTTCTCCCCTAATCATTTGACTCCTAGGACAGCTACTGCTACACAATTAATTATTAGAACTAAGTCCACAATAAACTCCCTGATAATAGCTCTAGCTGGCAATAAAACAGAAATTGGGTTATAATACTCATTCGTGCTTACTGTGTATATAAAAAGAAAATGTACTTTTAATTTGCTTACATTAATTAAAATATAATGAGTTAAGTGAATAACAAATTCATTAGAAATTGAACTTTTACTGTCTAATTGTTAATAGTTTTAACATCATCCGGAAGAAAAAAAATTAGTGAATCAAGAATTTTAAGGATTTAGGAGGTAAGTGATTGATTTTTATAAACTGCATATAAATCAAGCACCAACAAATTTATGCCTTACTAAAACAAGTGTAAAAATGTTAATGAAGTTAATATACTGATAAATACACGAGACACAGCTATTTAAAAATACATCTTTACACATGGATTAGGGTCCCCTGAGAATATTTACATAATTCAACTAGAAACTGAAGTACTAAAAGGATCTAGGGTTATATGTAGAGATGTGTAATTTAAAGAGAAGAAATGGAAAAAATAAAGTTGATTATTTGATGTTATTTTAGTTTTTTTAGGAAAGCTAAAAATTTTATTCTCAAAATGTTTTAAATTTAGTTGATTTTTTCATGTTTTCTCCAAGTAAGTCTTCATATATTCATAGCTATGTTTATCTGCTTTTTAATTCATTCGATATGTTCCTAGTGGATTCATATTCAATAACTTGGTAACTAGCATGTGCCCGACATTTATTTTTAGCAATAAAATTAATAATATACATCAAAGAGGACCATTCTCCTTTCTGAAAGTGTCAGCTATAGTTAGTAGAATGAGTAGGATCACTCATTCATGGAGTGATTTCCACGGGCCAGACACTGAGGTGGGGGCTTCATGTACACTGTATACTTTAACCCTTATAACTCTGAAGGTGGGCGCTGTCATCTCTATTTTGTTTACAAAGAAAGAGCAGCTCACACAGAATAAATAACTTTCCCAGTGTCACATAGTTTAAAAAGGATGTAACACAATTTAAAAATCAAGTCTCTGTGACATGAAAGTTCCAATTTTCAGTTATTATTGACAAGTGACAATGCAGCAGTTACAAAAAGGAACATCTTTGTATTGTTTTTGCCTAAGAAAAGTAGTATCAATATAGCCTGATGCTATGAGAATATGAAGGAAGTCCAATCAATGAGGTGTGAGTCTCAGATCATTTGCTTTATACAGTTGTGGCTTTGAGCAAGCTCCTCAACTTCCTAAAACATCAGTTTTCCCTATCTGAAAAGCAGAGACATTAATACAATAATATTCCAGGAAGCTGGGATGTATTAAATGATACAACTCATGGAAAGGACTTGACACAGTGCCCACCTTATACTGTATATTAGCTAATATTACTGTCAAAGCCAGAAAAAATTGATCACAAAAATAAACATTCAACTGAAACACATGTAAGGATAAACATTTAATTTTTAAGGGGTGTTATAATTCATTCCTAGATACAACATTTGGGGATCTTATTGTAATCCATGTATCATTTCACTGGTTTAAAACTTATGAATAGTAATAGCTTGAGTGTTCATAGCTTGAGTCTATGGTAGTAAATGTATGTATCTGTGTAAATAAATCTTTATTAGGTTATTAAGTATAATTTGCAACATATATACACATTAAATACTCCATTAAATACATATATACATATATGTTGCAATAACACTTAAAATCTATATAAAAAATCTATGTGTGCATATATATATCTTTTAAGTCTTTTTTGAAGAATCTGTTCCATTAGTGCTTAGACACAAAATTACATATACAACAATGTTCCTTGAAGTATTATTTTCTGTAGCAAAATGGTGAAAAACAATCTAAAGATCATGAGTAGTTACTCTATTAAATAAATTATAGTTCATCCATGTATGGTATACTAGAAAACCTTTAAAATTGACAGGCAAATAGCTCTAATTATAATGTTAAGAGTTAATCACAAGTAGCAGAGCAATATATATGGCATGGTCCCACTGGTGGCAAAAAAAGTACGTGATTACACTTATTATGTGTGCATGTAAATGCATATACTGTTGAATTTTATACTGTTCACAGGTATCATCTCTGGGAAAGCTGGTGAGCCAAGCAGTAAAGGGGTTGAAGAACTTTCAAGTATAAGTATCACATAAGTTTATAAGTACATATAAATATACTTTATATTGTTTGATTATTTTGATAAAAAGGTGCTGATGATTTACTTCTGTAATACAAATGCCTGTTTGTATAAGCTTAAAATTTACCTTACAAGAATAAGCATCAGCAGAATACATGATGTGACAATTTTTATATATGAGATGTACAGTGATTCTATCCTCTGTACATTACGTTTGGTTCTGTGTCCCATATTTTAAATAAAAGATAACAAACACAACAGAGTGAATGTGATGATCTCTCCTGATCTATCTTTCTCACACACATCTCAAATGTATCTATATAGAGGTTAAAAGGAATCCTAATAACTGTCTCCAAATATTTGAAGGATAAGCATGAAAAAAGGGCTTATCCTATGTAGAAAACTGGAACGAATGATTCAGCATACAGATTGGTTTAATTATTCTTATTTTTATTATTAATTTATTGTAAATTCAGCAATGAAAGCATCTACAATGGGACCTCTCTATTCTTTGAATCTCAATGGCTACTTGAGAAGATGCAACAGAAAGACTTCTCTGTACTACAGGAAATACTGGATTAGTTTTTATCTTCCAGGTCAAAATTTGGGGATACTGTATCTTTTTTGGTAAAGAGGAATTTTACATCCTCTATAGTTTTCCAATAGATACCAGTGGTTAACTTAGAAAAGAAGTAAGCACAAGTTACAATGAAACTTTAAGATTAAATACGTCAAATATAAATGCTCCTGTTCTGAATGCTTTCTAATTGACAGGCATTTTCCGATGTATTTTTGCATACATTGGGCTGGAGACGTTACTATGAAATAGGTATTTCTGTAACTATTTTTATAGATATGTAAGCTGAGATTCAGTAGGGATAAATGCCACATCCTCAAAATGACCCTGTTAGAAAGGCCTACATGATGCCCAATGCCATGCTTTTAACCACAATGCTATGCTGCTTCCTGATTTTAAATGTCTGGATATAAATTAAGCTTCAGGAAGAAGAATTAATAATAATTGTTACAATTAATAAAGATATATTAGCCAGGTATGATAAAACCAGAAAAACTAACATTAGATAAAAATAGGCATTATATTAATTGTTGAACAGGAATTAAATTAGAACTAAAGTAATCAGTAATTGTATAACTAGAGTAACCATATAGCACAGTTGTCCCAGGAGAGTCGCAGTTTATTATACCTGTATTTATTTGTGATTACATGATGTAACAATAGCTATCTTCCTTTGGTCTAGCTATAAAAGTATCTCAGTGCAGATGATAAACAACTAGCTATAACTAAAGATAATTATGTCCAAGAATGATAGGACAAAGACAATTACAGAAGCAAAGTGAAATTTGTTTTAGAACTGAAATTAAATTTATGAGGAACTTAGAAACTCACGATACTGTCCAAAACTCAAAAGATGGCATGAGGTGCTAAATGTCTTTAAACTTGTCACTAGAGAAAAAAATATACAGCATTTACTGGGCATAGTCTATATGTATGTTCTTTCTATTTTCAACCTGTAGGTGGCCACCACAAGCTACACTTATTAAACAACTCATTAGTAGCATTTTCAATACTGTCATCTTCAGATAATTAGCAATTTATTTAAATAACCAATTTCTGTAGAAATAATTGCCATGAAATGCCCCGAACCTACTTTTTATAAACTATAATAAAAGTGTTAAGATAATCCCTGACATTTGCAAATGCCATTAGTTCACCTTTCCTTTTGATAGTGCTATGGCATTATGTTTAAACAATTACCCGATAACACAGCAGTTTAATGAAACAGTACAGTAAGCACATTCTTCAATATGGCCAGAGAGGACATTCAGACTTAGAAAGAAATCCAGTGTGCAGACATGTGTACCCAGAAGAAAAACACAGCTAAAAGAAAAAGAATTACTGAAATAGGGACATTATTGATATTTCCAAGTTGGTTTAGTTTCCATGGTAGATGCCATAACATATGTACTTTCTTTGGAAAAAAGAAAGGAAAGTTTCATATATTGATTCATGTGATAGGCTGGTGTAAACTATAATCATATATATCTATGAATATGCATAATATTTTCATTGTATTATTTGCTCAATAACCTTGTCACAGGAATGAACAAGCAGTAAATTTTTCTTACTGTCAATCTTAACTGTGCTTTTACTTTACAAATGGTGTGCACTTTCAAAGTACAGTTATTGAGGAAACCCTTAAATGGTTTTTAGATCACAGTTAGTATTTACCATTTAAAATAGACCAGAGTTCTAAGTCAGTTTCTTCCTTGCTGTTCAGTTCCTTATTCTACTAAGATTCGCAATTATACAGTGTTTCTTGGTTGCAAGTGGTAAAATTATTTGAAACCTTTATAATTTTTAAGCTGTTGTCCACTTTACATTAAAAAATAAAATTAGAATTCAAAGCCAGTGGCAATGTTATTTTTGTGGTTAGTTTGAAAAAATTTGAGAACCTAGTAAGTAACCATTGCTCTGCTAAATTATTCACTCATTATTTACATCCTCACAACATCATTAAAAGTCACATATGTATTATCTCCATTTTACAGACAAGGAAATTCAGGCTCAAAGAGTTAAACAGTACGTGCATGTAGGAAAGGCAGGGCTATGTGGTTAAACAATGCATTACAACAATAAAACAATTAGTCTGCAATATCACCATAAAATTCATTGCTGGGTTTGAATATGAGGGCTTTTCTTTATTTCCAGATTAACACATGCCTCGGTCTCTCCAAATAAGAGCTTCCGGCAATGCTTGCTTTTTGCCTATAAATTTAAAGGGTTTACCTATAAGTATAAGCAGAAAAACTATTAAAAAAAAGACATATTTCCCCAGCCCAGAAATTAGTCTGACCCATGACAGACTTAGTGGACTCGAAGTATGAACATTTCTTATGAGATTTTGCTTTAGGATGTCCAGAGCAAATGCTATACAGCATAAAAATCTCACCATTCTATGTGTTTTCAAAAATGATTATTTGAGTAGGAGAAAGAGGAAGATTAGAATGACAACGATAATGCCGATGACCAGAGTTTCACTTTACTCTTGGGAGAATCCAGGATAACAAGTGGGCATTATTCTGAGAACATACAGAAAAACCGCAAAGAAAGAGGTTCCACAACCATTAGGATTGTATTACTTCTTCCTTTGGAAAACCACGATTTCTTTTCTCTGAAATCCTGTGCTCTGTTTACTCTGTGGGTGGTTCTGTGGCCAGGGTGTCCATGGCAGCACTTGCTGTACTGTAAAACCATTCCTTTCACTCTCAGCAACGCATTCTCTTTTCGCTTTACAATGAATTGCATGTGTTAATCTCTATGCCCTGTGATAAGACTGTGTCCCTCAGAGTCTGCTGAAACACAGGCTGCACAGCAGGTGATGGCGTTTTGTTCTCTTTTTTGGCCTGGACAACTTTCAAAGGTGTGGTGTGGGCAAGAACATCTCTACCTGGGCCCTTATCTGAACCCTATGAATCAATGCTCAGTCTAAAACTGACCAGGCACTTTGGAAAAGAGAGGTCCTACTGATTAATTGCTCTCTCAATTAGTTGACAATAACATTTCTTCCTAAATTTCAATAGGGTAGAAAATGAAAAATCATTTTCAATCAAAATTATTTCTTGTACCCAGCACCATGGCTGTTGCTAAAAGGCAGCAGAAGAGATGTCTCTTCTCAACAAGCTTATAAGGCTGGGCCAGTGAGGTAAAAACATGGACAACCCATGTTCAAATGCCCAATTTTGTGAGTCAGACAACAGACACTGCTGAAACTTAAAACACAAGGAGAGCCAGGAAACCTGAGGTGGTCTAGGAAGGTGTTGAGGAAGATGCAGGACTTCATTTGGGCTCTTGAGAGATGGGTGAGTAGGTCTGGGGTTAGAAATTAGGATATTTCAAACTGTTACAGAGGTTGGGAACAAGGTGAGAAAAACTGCAGATATAATAATGAACAAAATTTATAAAACATGTTAACAGCAAAACTAAAGTAGCCTCTCAGGTTGGGAAATGGTATACCGTGCATTACATAGTGTAGGAGTGTTGCCTCATAGGCAGGAAAACAGCCTACCCCCAGCTCTCCCAGCTACCAATGTCAATTTCTATATGGTGCTTTAGTTTTTTAAATGCATTAAAAAATATTGACCTAGTAAAAGAATAAACAGGTTTGAATTTAAACAAAATATAAAATGAGGGAAGTCCAAAGCTATTTATTGTCAATAAATAATATTGCTATTTTAATAGCAATTGGTAATTATGAATAAATTAATAACTATTGCTATTTACTGACAATAAAAATATTTCTCAGGGGAAACTTAAAGAGAATCTATACTCTTCATACATGTCCCTGTGTGTAGCCTTTCTAGAGATCATAAGGATCTTTCTAGTCTGATGAAAAAGTAATATTAGGATCTGTATCAAACAGAAGAGATAAGAATTACAACTAGAATAGTATGATCCACTTTTTCAGAATATAGAGAACTTGTATAATGAAGAGAGCAAGTATTCCACTCCATTCAACCATTCAATAACTATTGCCAGTAATGTAAAATTATCATCACAGATGCATTTATACTTTTAACAAACACCATAAATGTTGCAGGAATCTGTAGCATGCATAAAAAAGAGCATATGATCAAAAAACTAGAAAAGGAAAAATAACTTAAGACTACATTATTTCAGACAAGATCTCTTAAAGTATTACTTAAAGGAACTGTAATACCACCCTAGACCATGAGGATATGGAGCCATCTGGCAACCTCTCTTACCATATCAGAGGGCAGCTATATGCCAAAAATAAGAAGCTAGTTTCAAGCTGTGCATATGTGTGGCCCCTGGGACCCCTGATGTTTTAGGGCTTTGTACTACAAGCTGAGGATGTGCCTCAACCAAATGGATGATTAAAAACCAGTAGCGATTTGCATAGCCACTGAGTAGGCCTGATTTTCTAATGTACCTAATACAGAACCAAATAAAATAAAATAGAATGGTCTATGTAAAGGAGGCAGCACAGTGACAAGCACACAGAAAATGCTTTAAAAATGCCATCACTATGGCTTCTAAAAATATAAAAGGATAATAATAGAACAATATGAACAATGTTATACAATAAACTCAACAGTTGAAGTAAAATAGACAAATTCCGTGTAAAACACAACTAGCCAAGATTTAGACAACAAAAAACAGAAAATCAAAATTAAAAACAGATCTGTAACTTTTATAGAAGTTGAATTCATAATAAAAAAAAACATTTTCACAAAGCAAATTGCAAGCCCAGATGGCTACACTGGTAAATGCTATTAAACTCAAGGAAGAAATAATACTAATTTACACAAACTCTTGTAGAAGATAGAGGAAGAACAAGCCAATCTCAACTCATTTTATAAAGCCAGCATAATCCTGATATTGAAACCTGACAAATAAATTAAAGGAAAATAAAATTATAGATCAATATCCATAGACCCTAATATCTGTGATAAAATAAATTCTGCAATATATAAAAGGGGTAAAGCATCATGATAAAATAAAGTTTGTCCCAGGACTATGAAGGTGGTTTGATATACTTTGTCTGTGCCCCCACCCAAATTTCATCTTGGATTGTAACTCCCACAATTCCCACATGTTGTGCGAGGAACCCATTGGGAGGTGACTGAATTATGGGGGCAAGCCTTTCCTGTGCTATTCTTGTGATAGTGAATGAGTCTCATGAGGTCTGATGGTTTTAAAAATGGGAGCTATCCTACACAAGTTCTCACTCTTTGCCTGCTGCCATCCATGTAAGACTCGACTTGCTCCTCCTTGCCTTTCATCATGATTGTGAGGCCTGCCCAGCTATGTGAAACTGTAAGTTCAATTAAAGCTCTTTCTTTTGTAAATTGCCCAGTCTCGGGTATGTCTTTATTGGCAGTGTTGAAACAGACTAATATATGGTTTAACATTTGAAAATCAATTAATGTAATTCACCAATCAACTGAATAAAAGAGGAAAGCCATATGAATACCTCAAAAGGGTACAGAAAGTACACAAAAGAAAATTTGAAATCCATCCATGATGAGAACTGTAAGCAAAACAGCGGTGAGACCATCCTCAATCTGACAAAGGGCATCTAGAAAAAATCTATAGCTGAAATCAGACTTAATGTTAAAAAATTCTCTTTCTCTATATACTGTTTATAGGAGTACATTTAGAAAAGATATGTAAAATCTGTACACTAAAAACAATAAAATATTTCTGAGAAAAATCGACGAAACTTAAGAAAACAGACATAGTATATTTATAGACTGGATGACTCAAATACTGTTAAAATATTAAACTTCACCAAATTGATCTACAGATTCAACATAACCCAAAACCAAAATTCATAAAGCTTTCTTTGAAGAAACTGACAAGCTGATTCTTAACGTTATTAAAAAATATAGAGGATGTAGATTAGCCAAAACAGGAAATAAAACAACTCAAGGACCTAATTTCACTTTAGGACTTGCCTTAAACTTACAGAAGTAAAGATAATGGCAATAGAATATATAACAAATTAGTGAAAGAGAAGGGAGTCTTGATACAGCCCACATATAAGGCCAAATAATGTTTGACCAAGGCAAGAAGTCAGTTCAACGGTGACGGGAAAAAGTCATTCTAACAAATGGTGTGAGAAAAGCAGGGTATTTGTAAGAGGAAGGGGGAAAAAAAGAAAAACAAAACTATGGTCCCTACCTCACTTCATAGATGTGGTTTTTTAAAGATTCAAGATGAATTGTAAATCTAAATGTAAAACTTGAAACCATAAATTTCCTAGAAAGGAAAAAAGGAGAATATTTTTGTAATCTTGAGTTAGGCAAAAATTTCATGGAAAGGATGTTAAAAGCACTGACTAATTTATAAAAAAATTGATAAACTGTACTTCAAAAAAGACATCATTAGAAAAGAAAGAAGCCAAAGTCTAAAAAAAAAATTGCACACATAAATTTTAAAAAGAACTCCTATCTAAAATATATAAAGAAGTAGAAACCAAAAGTTAAAAGATTACAATAGACAAAATACTTGAACAATACTTTTAAAAAAGACATACAAATGATCAATAAATACATTTAAAAAGTGTTCAACTTCAAAAGCTGCAAACTAAAATTACTATAAGACACCATTTTAGGCCAAAAGGAATGGCTAAAAATCAAAAACACTGATAACACCAAATGTTGATGACAATGTGGAACAAAACTAACTCTCATACACTGCTACTAGGAGTTTAAAATGATAAATCACTTTGGATAATTGTTTGACAGTTTCTTTAAAAAATAACATACATCTATCCTATCATCCAGTAATTTATTTCCTAGATATTCACTCAACAGTGAAAACACGACTTGAATAGTATATGCCCATAAATGTTCATGGCAGCCTTACCCATAATAGCGCAGAACTAGAAACAACCCAAATATCCGTCAGTCAGAGAATGAATAACAAATTGTGGTCAATTAGTGGAATGAAAACTACTAGCAATACAAATGAAATGTCTTCTGATATATGTAACAATATTATTTTTAAAATTATATTGAGCAAATGAGGCCAGACATGTCCCTTACTCACACACACACACAGAGGTAGCAGGGAAGAAAGGTAAGAAAGAGAAAGAGAGAGAATAGAGTGAATATTATTTAGTTTATATGAAGTTTAAGTACAAACAAAAAGACTCTATGGTGGTATATGTCTCAGCTGGAGATGGGGAAATTGACTACCAAGCAACCCAAGATAACTTTCTGATGTGAAGGAAATATCCTCTATCTTGTTTCAGATTGTGTTACTACAAATGTGTACCATTTTGAAAACTAGCTTAGCTGAGCATATATAATATCTGTGCATTATATTGTATATAACTACACTTCATTAAAAATAAAAATATATGAATACATAAATAACAAGTAGCAAAATGTCTATCTCAAAAGTGAGCATCTCCTATATGAATTCACTTCTAAAAAATTCTTTTGATGGTCAGAATCTTTCAAATACTTCAATTTATGAAACATGAGGACATCTTCCTATTTGCAAATAGAAAATGAATCTGTGGCAGGGTGCGGTGGCTCATGCCCATAATCCGGGAGGCCGATGCAGGTGGATCATCTGAGGTAAGGAGTTCGAGACCAACCTGGCCAACATGGTGAAAACCTATCTTCACTAAAAATACAAAAATTAGCCAGGCATGGTGGCAGGTGCCTATAATCCCAGCTACTTGGAAGGCTGGGGCAGGAAAATTGTTTGAACTTGGGAGGCAGAGGTAACAGTGAGCCAAGATCATGCCATCGTACTCCAGCCTGGCCAATAAGAGTGAAACTACATCTCCAAAAGAAAAAAAGGAAAAGAAAAAAATGAATCTTTGAGCTTATATTATACAGGTGAATAGGACTGAAGATCATCATCTGCAGTACATCATGGAAGGTAAATCTATGTCAACTTAGATGACCCCATGAGAGCAATTTTTATGATGTTGTTGCCCTTGTTAATGTTTGTAATCTCCATGAAATTTTCTTGAGAGCAATGCTTTTAAAGAAGCCACATATATCACATATAAGCATGTACACAGTCATACACATACACACACGCACCCCCCCCAACATTGTCAGGGATAAATCACTAGTTACTAAGAATAAGGACACATGGAGTACAAAATATGATGCACATATAAAGACAGGTATTATGGCTAGACTATACCTCTAAATCATAACTCTTGAATTAGCCAGACACGCTAAAAAATCACTCTATTTACAAAGGCACAGCTTTAGCCAGCCACAAAAGCAGTTTGGCCCTTTGCTGACTGTGGTGCTAAGTAAGACCCCAGAGCCAAATTTCAAAAAATGCCATCAACTGATCACAAATATTGTTAACATATAATGAGAATTTCTGTTTCTGCACTTTATGCCCAAATTGGTATTTGAGTATATCTTTACCTCTCCAAAACAAGAGAGGAGGCACTCAAGGGTGTTATTCCTATTAAAACCTGGTAATCATAAACTTAACTTCCCAGCTGAATCTTTAAGGAATATTTGGCTCATAGTTATGTCAAGTCTATGATGGGTTTGTAATGAAATACCCTTTCTCTATTTGCTACGTTTCCAGTCTTTAATGTGTTCTGATGAAATTTCCGGCTCTTGTCAAATTGAGGTCATTACTTTGTCTATTGGCATGGATATGCAGGCAAATTGGCAAGTGTGCAACCCTGGATGACTCAACTTATTGCCAAATGGCAGTCAGCTAACTTCCATTTGCAAGAAGAGGAGATAGCCCATTGTCAGGACCAACTTGGTGGGGAAAGGATATATAGTCAGTATCTAATGCACATATCTAAGCAAAATGTGATGGATATAATTTTCCACATTCATAGATGCTCTTTGTTTTTTTCCAATTTATATTGTTGACATAAGTGTCTCATCGTCCAAATGCTTAAACTGTGTATAATGATTCCAAGCAGCATTAAACCATTCAGATTTGGACACTGGGCATCACAGATTTGTTAAATCCAGTTACAGAGGCAGAGCTAGAGCATGGTTTCCATGCCTTGAGGGGAGAGATATTTTTTAGTAACCTTTGCCAAAACTGCTATATATTGTTTTTCTCAACAGAGCTCAGAGACTCTTTGTAATTGTGTAGAAGTCAACAGAAATCATATTAAACTATAACACTTTCAAATTTTTTCAAGTATGTTTGCAACCCAGTGTAAATAGGGCCAACGGTCACAATGCATATTTTTTTGGAACACTAATATTTATTTTACTCTAGGCACGTGTTCTCATAGGCAGTAACTGGTATGAAAAAGATCTCCCTTTTCATTCTAGAAGATTATTTATTTATAAACTTCAGAATACAAATCATGACCCCCAGAATTCTAATTTACTAAATGCTGAATGTATTATGGAGCAGTTCTTAAAATTTAAAATTTGAAAATGGAAATGTACTGAAAAGTTTCAGAAAAAAATGATGTATTTTCCATATCCAGCAAAAACTGAACCAGAGAAACATATTATGATTGCCAAAAAAAGGGCGAGCACTCTAAAGACTGTAGGCAAACAAAATACTAACAAGTTCAATTATTCACAATGGCACATTTATGGAGAGTATAATGTCACAATCAATGATTACAAGCCCACACAAACTGCTTTGTAATAATTCTACAAGGAGTGTTCAGAAGTGAAATAATTTAGAATTTGAAATCAATAGCATTTATAGACATTGGAAAATGTCAAATGGAAAACGAATGCCAGTATTTGTATTCTTTCTGGAGCATTTTTACTTCTCAGCTTTTAATTATTCTTCAAAAGATTTTTTGGTACCTGAAAGCAAAAGCAAACATTTGCCCTTTCATGTTTCAACTAACTCTTTCAATAGGCTTAGATGTGTTAAGGTATTGTTTTATGTATGGAAAAATGAGAAGACTTTGTGAGAACTAAGATTTTGCTAAGTGTTTCCCTTTAATTTCCCTTCTCTTGGCATCTCTCCCTTGTGCCATTCTCATCCTCCATTTCACAAGGTTTTTTGTTCCATTCATTTCCCATCACTATCAGCATTTAAATTCAGGTTGTGGCACAAAAACTTTCCAACACAAGGTATTACTTTGGTAAATTGTTAAAATACTCCTTGCAATTAGAGACAGGGTAAATTGGATGAGAAGTATATAGGGATTCCCTACACTATCTTTTCCACTTCTCCGCAAGTCTAAAATCATTCAAAAATAAACCTTTATTTTTAAAAGTTTCCTTTATATAACACTTGGATTCTTCCTGTTCTTATAAGAATATCAGTTTGTCTATATTATTTGGCAAAAGCAAAGACACAAACTTGTGAATATTGAAAATAATTCTTAAAAATAACATTAGTAGCTGTTTTTATTAATTGCCATTTCCTACCAAGGAAAAACAGTAAAAACAATAACTATCCTTTATTGAATAACCTAAATACGTACAAAGCACTCTGTTAAGGCTTTTATTACTGTTACTTATGTTATTTTATTTAAATCTCACAGAATCCCCAGGACTATCACTTTTTATGCTAAAAATTGTTAAATATCTTGTCCTTATAAGAGTAACTATAACGTCTCAGATCCTACCCAAATCTGTTGACTCCCAAACTAGTTGTGTTTTTCACAAACTTTTTGCCTTCATTCAAGAAGCTAATATTTGTATGTACCTCTAGGCACTGCATTATACATATGTTTTATATATGTACAAATATCATATTCATATTTGTATGAATGCTCAAAAATAACCTTGCAAACAAGTTACTATTAATTCTAAAAACAAAAGGAAAAATCCTGACATTTTCTAGTAAAAGCTATTCTAGTTAAGAAAGCATTTAACTGTCAACTCTGGTCTTTGCTGACACTTTTTTAGATTTCTGAAAAAAAAATCTGTATTTAACCATTTGTCCATTAATGGAATGATGTCCAATCCCCTTATGTACCACAAAATTACCTATCAACAGAAAGAGAAGGAGAAGAAAATTTAATTTCAGGTTACTCCAGAAACTATGGCAACCAGGCTGTTTGGCAGCCAAAGGGTGTAAAATCCAGATTAGATAGATGGATGTATTTACATATTCACTTTTACATTAAACAGAGTGGATGACACATCCCTGTATAAAACCTATTATTTAAACACTTCAAGTGAAAAGTGTTAAAATAAATGGCTCATGACTTATGAAGTGTTAAAATAAACGTTTATTTCAACACTATACATGTCATAAGCCATTTATTTCAACACTTTCTACTTCAGAAGACTTACCCAGACAAGAAGAAAAGATCTTATTTGCTATATGTATGTCAAGAGGCCAAGACGCAGAAAATAAAACCAAAGTTTGGATGCCAGAGCTTCGGTATGTGGAAGCTTAGATCAGAAGGTAGAAGAGGAGGTTTGATGCTTAACACCTGGTAAAAGCTCTGTAGATGTGGTAAACTGTTCATCATCACCACCTACATTGGCTTCATTTAGACATCACATTTATCTTAAGTGATTTGGAGACTTTAGGGCATGCCTGAGTATCAAATTATGAATGAGATGCACTGTTTGGGATACTTCTGCAAAGATAACATATGTTTTATTTTATGTGTCCACTTATTAGTGAAGCCTCATGTAATCAAAGTCTTCAGGGAGCAAAGCTTCAGGGATAGAGGCACAGTTCCATAAGCGTAAGTGCATACACTTATACAGTGCTTCTTATATGACAAGCTCTAGTGTAAGTGTTATACAAATATTCAGTAATTTAATCTTCACAATGTGAATTTAGGAGGGTGGTATGGTTTGGCTGTGTCCCCAACCAAATCTCATCTTTTATTCCCACATGTTGTGGGAGGGATCCAGTGGGAGGTAATTAAATCATGGCGGGGAGTCTTTCCCTGCTATTCTCATGATAGTGAATAAGTCTCATGAGATCTCATGGTTTTACAAGTTCCCCTGCACAAGTTCTCTCTCTTTGCCTGCTGCCATGATTGTGAGGCTTCCCCAGCCACATGTGGAACTGTAAGTCCATTAAACCTCTTTCTTTTTCAAATTGCCTCGTCTCTGGTATGTCTTTATCAGCAGTGTGAAAATGGACTAATACAGAGTGGTAGGTATTTTTATTTAGATGGGAAAACAAATCCAGGGTGGCTGAGTAATCTAACCAGAGGAAACTGGTAAGTGGTGGCACCAGGATTTTACCCCAAGCAGTTAGTGTCAGAGTCCATGCTCCTCATCCCTGTCCTAGGCCCCTGCCTTTCAGTAGCAGAATAGCAACTGTCTCATGCTCTAGAAGTCACGTGGGATTAAGAAGTCGAGTTCATCATTTCACTTTCAGGCAGGGCAAGCCCAAATGAGTGATAATTTCTCTCCTTTGTAAACAAAATCTCCTAGATGAAAAGAACTAATGCTATTTCTACAAGAAATTGGTATTGACTGATGACTCATGATAGTTGATTATGAGAGCTTTCAGTTTTGCCTATTTTAAGACTTTATGTTCCTACCAAAAGCTGAAGGCCTATGGTTGAACTGGGAATGTCTGACAGTGACTGAATTATTTCCCTCCAGGGTGTCTTTTATTGCTCCTTAATAAAAATGCTGATAACACATTTCCATTGTTAAGCATACCCAATAATAGCACTCTTTATATTCTGAAACAATTCTGCATAGCTCCCAAGCTTCTCTCTCCCTCCCTTCCTTTCCCTCCCTCCCTACCTCCCTCCCTTCCTTCCCTTTCTCTTTTCTTTTTTTCTTTTCTTTTCTTCCATTTTCTTCCTTCCTTTTCCTTTTTTCTCGCTTTTCTTTCCTTTTCTTTCCCTCTTGATATGGTTTGGCTGAGTCCCCACTCAAATCTCATCTTGAATTGTAGCTCCCACAATTCCCATGTGCTGTGGGGGGCACCCAGTGGGAGGTAATTGAATCATGGGGGTGGGGCTTTCCCATGCTGTTCTCACGACAGTGAATGAGTCTCACAAGATCTGATGGTTTTATAAAGAGGAGTTTCCCTGCATAAGCTTTCTCTTTGCCTGCTGTCATCTAGGCAAGACATGACTTGCTTCTCCTGTCTTCCACTATGATTGTGAGGCCTCCCCAGCTATGTGGAACTGTAAGTCCATTAAACCTCTTTCCTGTATAAATTACCCATTCTCAGGTATGTCTTTATTATCAGTGTGTGAACAGACTAATACACCTCTCCTCTTATTTCTCTAACATCTCGTCTTTCCTTTATCTTCCATCTTTACCTTACCTCACTCCTCTCCTCAGACACCTTAGCTCTAAGAACAGAATTAAGTGTGGATTGCTTAAAGTCCCTCAGTCTTTACAATTTTATAAATCTGTCAATAATTGCAACCTATGATGTAAAATCATGTAGTCTATCTGTAGATACATATCCTTGTCCACAAACCAGGCTTTAAAATGTCTACACCCTTCCTCTGCCCACCTACCTTCCCACTTCACAGACGCAATGATCACCAATCAGTTTTTCTGGAAATCACAAAGCCAAAAATTGGTAAAAAGAAGTCAGAAGACTGGGTGCACTGTGCCATACAAAAAATGTGCTTTTAAAATACCACAATGCAAAGAAAAATTCTGAGATAATTTTTTATTAGAACATTTGGCATTTCAAAAGAGAAAACTAAACTGTAATAAAATTATGGAATGTACTAAACAAAAAGTGACATAATTTAAAAAAAGGCTAGATAATGTTAAAATATAGTATATACTCACCTATTTATAAAATCTCTATCTTTGATATCTTGTTATTAGAATCCAAACTACTATAACTAGCAAAACTTTCATATTTATTTATACTACATAAATGAGACCTACATTTTTATAAGTGACACCTGAAATGTATTTTCTGATATTTTGATATTTAGTACCGGTACTAAAGTAAAACTATATATTTAGTTATACTTTATATATATGAAGTAAAATATATATATACCATATCTCTATATAGTATGTGTATGTATATGTGTGTACATATATGCATATGTGTATATATATATGTGTGTGTATGTATTTGTGTATACATATGGTATATCTTCTCAGCTATTCTTTCAATTTAAGAAAAGTTTCATACCATCAATTGGAAAAAAAATCTAAATTTATAATTAATTTTTGTACAAATTTAAATTAGACATTCAAAAGCAAATATTTTCATTCATTAAATAAGTAGACACTTATTTAATGCCAACTATGAAGCAGCTGTTATGTTTGGAGGTGGTAACATAAACAGGAGTTAGACATTATCCCTGTCTTTAAGACACTTACATTCTAGCTAAATGAATATATAAATAACTTATTATAATGTATGTTAATAACTCCAGTAAAATCTTAGAAAATGATCATGACAAATCAAGAAAAGTGTATTGTAGTTTGTCTAGTTGGGTCATCTTTACTTGAAGATGAAATATAAATTATGTCTTAAAGGAAAATTGGCATATTTTAGAAGGCAGAGAACGAATAAAAGGAATCACAGTAACTACATGAGCAAAAGAATGAAGATCTGGAAGTAGCTGGATGGTTAGGTATGCAGTAGGGCCTAGAGTAAAGGATAGATTAGGAGGGAAAGGAAGGAGACAGGGATAGATGGAGAACGTGGCAGGTGTTTCTGGGACAAACACCACAGCCTTCTTGACCGCCTCTAATTCAACAGCAGCTGTTATAGTCAGTTCCATGTTAGTTCTCACGGATCCCAAGAAAGCAGAGCACCACCTCATGCTTTGCTAAATTTCTTTGTACCCCCTGTACCAGAGCCTCTGTTGCCACCACAAGAGCCTACTAAGCCTGTGCATCAAAGCTACAAAAGTACAGGAGAGTTAATGCTTTCAGTCACAACACGTAGGCTGCTCCTGCCTTCCACCCTTCAGGGGGACAATTCTGTAAGGCCTCTGCACACTTCCTAGGAATTCATAATTGTTATCTAAAAGTAATACCTGCTTAAGTTGCCTTCTGCTCCTTCTTTGTCTCATGTTTCCTCTTCCCTGATGTCTATTTCCTGGGATCAACTCCTGAATAAGCCACTTGCATCCAAGTCCTTGTCTTACAGGCTTTGCTTCTGTAAGAACTCGAACTGAGACAGAGTTAAATGAGGACTGTATGTGAAGGGTTCTATACTCTGCACTCAACATTTTGGACCCTTTCTTACGGAAGTGAGAAGGCTTCTGAGATTTTTAACAAGGTAGTTACCAGATAAGATTGGATTTTAGACTTTGTATATGATGGTGGTGTTGCATAAGGACCAGAAGGAGATGAAAGTGAAAGTGATTAGCAGATGGTCATATAAGAATTGTCTATAAACACAAGGGCTTGGACTAAGTCAAGACTATGTAAGATAGAAAATGACATAAAATATTTCATTGACATTCAGAGTTGGACTACATAAAACCTTTTGGCTAATTAGAAATGCAGGGTAAAGGGGTCGAAGTTGTCAAGAGGACTCAGGTTAATGCCATTTACTAAGATAATTTTTAAAGTGTTTAGAGGATAACAAAATCGAATTTGTATAAATGCCTGAGGTTAACTAGATGGAAAACAGCTGAGCTACTTAAAAACATTAATTATAGCCTATTACTTATGTTTTGGTTTGCCATACACAGTGTCTCCAGTACTGTAAAACTGAGATTCTATAAATGTCTAATTTATAAATAGGATCCTAGAGCTCAAAGAGTTTGTGACAATGCTGACTACTTGAAAGAGTTTGCTAAAATGTTATTCAATTTAAAACCATGCATGGACTTTAGGATCATTAAAGCCTTCTTATATAGTCTGCTTTCCTCTCTTAATAGCAACCATAAACTGGATTTTACTGATTAAAAACTTACTGTTATTATTTTTGAGTTAGAGTCTTGCTTTCTCACCCAGGCTGGAGTGCAGTGGTGTGATCATAGCTCATTGCAGCCTTGAACCACTGAGCTCAAGTGATCCTCCTGCCTCAGCTTCCTAAGTAGAGGGGACCACAGGTATGTGCCACTGCACCTGGCTAATTTTTAATTTTTTTTTGTAGAAACAGCTGTGTTGCCCAGGCTGGTCTTAAACTTCAGGACTCAAGCTATCCTCCTGCCTTAGCTTCTCAAAGTGCTGTGGTTAAAAATGTGAGCCACTGTGCCCAGTCTAGCTTTTATTCACTTTAAAAACAAAGCTAACAATCCTATATCATAAGGTTGTTTTAAGAATCAAGTGAAATTCTGAAAATGCTTTGAAATGTAAAATTGCTATACAAATACTAGCATATCATTTTTAATATAGCCTTGAAAATTGGTGGATATATAGCAACATGGATTCTGAAGTTTCTGATGATGATGGTAAGGATGATGATGATGATGAAAGTTAAAATTTATTACATTTAGTATGTGTACGTGTTAGATCTTTAAGTAGTTTTCTTTTTATGATCTCTTCATCATGATGGCAGAAATTGAATGAGTTGTAGAAGAAGCTGATGATTGCAGAAGTTGAAGGAGTTTAAGGAGTTGAATAAGTTAAAAAGAGTTGAAGGAGCTGCGGAAGTTGAAGGATTTACAGAAGAAGTTGATTATTATTTTTGAGTCAGAGTCTTGCTCTTTCACCCAGGCTGGAGTACAGTGGTGCGATCATAGCTCATTGCAGCCTTGAACCCCTTGGCTCAAGTGACTCTCCTGCCTCAGCCTCCTAAGTTGCTGGGACCACAGGCAGAAGTTGAAAGACCAGTGACCAAGGACCAAGGTACTCAATCAAGGTCAGGCAGTTGACTTAGAATTAGTGGATGAAATCAGGTGGCATAATGGAGGCAAAGTCAGTGTGTAAGGTCAAGATGGTATAATGAAGGCAAGAACCTCAAAGACTGGTGAGTGAAAACTGTAAAATAATGATTTGGAAGAAGGAGTGAAATAATAAAACAATTATATTAACATCATGAATTTTGCTTAAATACAACAAGATTTTTATTTCTTGCTTTCAATTTTCATCCTCCTTCTATCTCTGTATAAGTCAGGCTAGCCAGACTGTAATTGGAAGATGATATGGACAATGGTTGATATAGATGGATAGGTATGTACACATCTCTTTACATATATACATAAAGTTACCTTTCACCACTGTCATTCTTGGCAGATAAAACACTGTAATCACTTTATAGTTGAATGGCATATAATGCAATGAAATGTCTTCACGGGAAAAAAATATTATGTTTTTACCTTTTTACTTTCTTTAGCAGTGATTAGTTCCAGAAATATAAGGTATCATCACTTCTCAAAAAAGCGCTGTAGGTTATAAGACTGCTCTTCTGAAGTTGGCAACATGTAATAAATGTGCTTTATTCCTAAACATCAATCAGTTTCAAGAATGGCACTTGCTTGTAGAATGGTAATAACAGAAATAGTCAGCTAATAAGTACTATAGGCATTAAAACACTGGATGACAGATGTGAAGACTTCTTGTTATAAAAGAATACTCTTACATAATTATGGTTTTGTAACTAGTTACATCAATTTCTAAATATTTAGTTTTTAAGATTTCTGTATCTTTTTTAGTAGCAAAACTTATATGATAGTATTCTGTACTATCATATTTATAATGAATAAAATATAGAGATGTAGCCAAAATCGACAATGAAAGTACACTGGAGAGGTGTGATGGTTCTAGGTCATTTAATGTGAAGAGTACCAAATTTATATAATTACTAAAAGTGTCACCTGAGAAGATATTAATTTATTGTACAAGTATAGAATTGTAAAATATTTAGGTAAGTCTTAAAGTTACCACAAAATTAAGATGTTTCAGCAATTTATGAAATAGTTACATGGATAAACTTTATTGAATGTGTGTTTTAGTAGAAACCAAAAAAAACCAAAAACAAAAACAAAAAACCAAATACAAAACAAAAGAACACATGGTGATTTTCACTTTCCAAAGCAAAACTTCACTCTGTGTCAAATAAATAGAAAAATCAGGTTTCTAACCTAAATGAAGTTCTATTTTGCTGGAGAGAGGATTTGCAGACTGAACATAACTATAAAATGTAAGATATCTAAATGCCAGAGGAGTGTAGCAGACAGTCCGGAAGGAATTCAGTGAGCAGGCAAGTTCCAGAATGTACATGGAGGCAGTAAGCATTAAAAGTATAAAATCAGATAAAAGGACCACAGCATTTCAAACTTCAGAAATGTTTTCAGCCGGGCGCAGTGGCTCACGCCTGTAATCCCAGCGCTTTGGGAGACTGAGGCAGGCGGATCATGAGGTCAGGAGTTCAAGACCAGCCTGACCGACATAGTGAAACCCTGTCTCTACTAAAAATACAAAAATCAGCTGGGCGTGGTGGCAGGTGCCTGTAATCCTAGCTACTCGGGAGGCTGAGGCAGGAGAATTGCTTGAACCCCTGAGGCGGAGGCTGCAGTGAACTGAGATGGCGCCACTGAACTCCAGCCTGGGCGATTGAGCAAACCTCCATCTCCAGAGGAAAAAAAAAGAGAAAAGAAATGTTTTCAAAGAAGGCATGCAAGTGAGAACACATATATTGTTTTTACAGAAGAGATAATTGTTCACCATAAGTAAACAGTTTGTAAATGATCACTGAATTGTAGATAGGTGTGTAAATAATTGCTGGATTATGAAGACGTAGTCTAGAATTGCGAAGAAGTCTGACAAACACATGACAAACAGGTCATTGGCAAAACATCTGGAGTTCTCTTTCCACGTAGCTTTTCGAAGTACATTCAGAAAAAGTTTTTAATATAAATTTGAAAGGAGAGAGAGGGAAGGGGAGCTAATGCATGCCTTTACACTCTGGGCACTGTGATGGACACTTTTAACTTTAGAATCCATTATTTTTATTACAGATACTTTATTGTAAATATATGTTTCTGAAATCACTTCTATCCACAATTAATTTAGAGATCCAACTGCACAAATTTGAGAAAATTAAGGATCAAGTGACACTTGCTAGTGTGGATGAAGTTATGATGACTTTCTTGGAGAAAAAGATAAAAGGCTATTCACCTTTAAAAGACCAATTTGTGTCTCTCTTCTAATTTGCCAGGCAGGAAAATTAAAAGGGAAATTGTGCCAAATGACTATTTTATTTAAAGAAAATAGTTTGATAAGGTAGTTCCAAAATTACTTCTGAAGGTACGAAAGGGTATGAATTTACTTAAGAGGTAAAACTGTTTTTTTTTAGAATTGAGAACTTAGACTAGGCAGGCATTTGGCATACATGAGCTAATTTATCCGTCATAATAGCTCTATGAAGTCTGATTTTTGGCATTATCTTCAGTTCACAGTGAAGTTACAGAGGTCATCAGCTGGTGAGTGTATTTCTGACCTTTAAACTCAGTAAGTTTTTTTCATCATTCATGTGACTCTACCGTTAACTCCTTAAACACTGAACTATTTGCTGTTTCTTGAAAACATCACATTTATTCACACCTCTGTGTGATTTCTCTGCTATTTCTACTGCCTGAATTTTTTTTTAATCTTCTTCTCTTTGTTTGTTAAGGCTAATACCAAATATTACATCCTTTGGAGAGCATTGCTTGACCATCCTCAATCACCAGGTTCCTTTCTTTTTGTTCTTTCTAGCATGAGTGGGTACAACATCTTGAATAATAGCAATATCCACCTGCCTCATCTTTTAAAATGTGAGGGAAAGAGAAATGTCTAGTTACTACTTTAACTATAGGTATATGCATTGGAAAGAAAATAAAGGTAATCTTTGGGCAACACTGGACCTGGGCAGATAAGCTCCTTAAGTTCTTTGAGTCTTGGTTTCCTCATATGTGAAATGAGGCCAATGGAAGTATCTATCTCACACGAGTTAGATGAGCGATTGCATATAACATGCTCCACATAGGGCTGAACACATTGTAAACCCTTAATAAATGGTAGCTCTTAACACCATCATCACCTTCATCATTATTATTCCTAGTAATTAACAATTCATTCTTTAACTTCCTGAACAATAAAAGTCAGTTACATTTTCCTCTGAAACTTGAAGATGATTAATTTTAACTTTTTTAAATTCTAACGTTTTGAGAGTAGTGATGAAAAATAATCTTTATTTCTTTTATGATTTATATTTTGTCTTCACTTCTGAATGAAGCCACTAAAGAATTAGCAGTTTGGGATACATTTTATTTTACCAGAAGCTATATAAAGAACAATATCATTTTTTCTTATTTCTTTTTCTTGTTTTAGAAGGTGAAAATTATAAGACATTTTCTGATAGAGAAGATAATATCAGACTTAGGTCTATATCAGTTTCATTCTCGATCCATGCTGGGAGAGAAAACAATGAATCTTACACTTCATTTATAATTTCCACTGTGAACATGATAAGGGCTAGTATATTCTCAAATCAAATTAATCCACAATTGTAGCATTTAAGATACAGTACAAATCCCTAATTCAAGTATACAGTATCACCTAAAAGCCAAAATAAATGGGGTAAGATAAGAGTTTTCAGTCTTGGGTTATAGTGTCAATGCAAGACTTGAGCTGTGTTAATTCAGCAAGCTTGATCTTGATTGCCAAAGCATGCTTGTCAATATTTAGCTCCCAGGGGGCATGTCAGGGGCCTTTACAGAAACTAGCTTAAATACAAAATACTACAGCAGGATTTGTGATCCTTTTCCTAATACTCAGATTAAACTGCTGATTTTTTCTTTCTTTTAGCTTTTTAAACCAAGGACGTGTTTTCCATACTCCTATGGTAACAAGAAGAGAAGAAATTGCAGAGAATAATTGTAAATGCTGTTATTAGAGTTTCTTGAAACCCAGATAAAATTCTGTCACATGAAATCACTATAAAGCTTTTAACTGAGGTCTGAAATCCCATTTCCCCACTATGATTACAATATAGAAAAATACTTGGAAAAAAATGTTAATCTTTATTCAGAAACAAATGTAATACAGATGAGGTGATGGGTAATGACTCCCATAAACTTAAAAACAAATAGTTTGCAATTTTATTAACTCTGCACTTAGAGTCTTCTGCTACAAGGATGCTGTGAGGTTTTGACGCTTATATAGCCATTATTATTTATTGTTTAAGTGTTGAGCCATTAAAAAAATTACACTTAAGAAAATATAGTGGGAATCAGTAGTATACTGATGAAAACCTATACCCTCTATAGTGATTAAGTATAAAACAAGATGTGAAAAATGGCATTTTCCCAAATTAATACATTTCTCTTTGTTGTCTAACTTTTATTCTTTAATAGATGTGAATTAGATATCTACATTTTCTTTTTAATTGAAGCTGACAAGCACTCTGTGAGATTTGGTATGATGGGATTATGACCAAAATATCTTCAAAACAAATTAAAAAACCCCTACCACCACAACAAAAAACATGTCAAACACATACCTCAGATAATTGAAAAATTATCTCCTTCATTTAGTGATAAAATTTTAATATATGTGAAGTACTTATAAAATGGAATAGCCTTGATATTACCTATCTGTTTTTTATCTACAATAATGGCTAAAGATAAAATCAGATCAATGCTGCAACAATGAGACTCAGGCTGAAATGGAAGAGCCAGATAATGATCTAGCTACTTTTGGTTGCCTACAGATAGGCAATTCTGGATCTTAATAGCAAAATTCTGTTTTTGTTGTTGTTGTTTTCCTTTTGTTTTTTGAGACAGGGTCTTACTCTGACCCAGGTTGAAATGCAGTGCTCATTGCAGCCTCAAACATTTGGGCTCAAGTGATCTTCCTGCCTCACCCTCGCAAACAGCTGGGACTACAGGCACATGCCACCACATCTGGCTAGTTTTATTTTGTTGTTATTTTGTTTTTAATTTTTAGTAGAGATGAGGTATCGCTATGTTGCCCAGGCTGGCCTTGAACTCCTAAACTCAAGCAATCCTCCCTACTCGGCCTCCCAAAGTGTTGGAATTACAGGCGTGAGCCAACCCTTCTCTTCCTACTTTATACATTTCTGAATTGAAAATTCCAATTATTTGTTGAAACAATACCATTTCAATTCATTATATTTGTTTTACTAAGCTAAGACAAATGCGTAAGACACATCCCTAAATTCTTTTTGAATTTTTACACAGTTATAAATTTTTCCATCATTGTCCCTAACTTAAGCTTCCTAAGTGTCAGCTGACCTTCACAATTATTATCATATTTTATAGATAACAAATTGTGCTTAGATGGATAAAGAGAGCATAATTCAACAGCACAAGGCAAAACTTGTTTATATTTAAAGCAGGACTTGAACCTGGGTCTGCTGACTACAACCTTTGTGCTATCTTTATCAACACATCAGGTATTTCTTGATTAAGGCAAAGCTTAAATATAAAAACATGACTTCAAGACCTGAAAATGCTTTTGTTTTCAGAGAAATGTTATTCCTCAGCATGTGTCAGAGATCTGGTTATGGAAAAGACACAACTTTATAGTTTTCAGTTATATTTTGCCTTGTCCCTTCAAATTTACCCCAATGGATAATAATAGCAAGATCATGTTTTATCACTGTTCCATTCATCCACAGACAGTGCCATTATTAATACTGGGAATCCTCATTATAAATTACATCATACCACTCTCATCTTGTTCATCATACTCCTGCTTCACTGGTTCTTGCTGTTTCTTGAATTCCCAAGCTCATGGTAGTAGGTTCCTTGCATGATCTTTTCGCTCTTCCTGGTATTCTAAATCCATATTATTGCATGATTGGCACTTTTCATACAAGTCTTGGCTCAAATGTCATTTCTCAAAGACACCTTCTCTGATCTCCAATCTAAAGTCCCATCTATTTTTCTCTCTATCATGATTTTATTACCTAGTTTTGCTATTTTCATAACAGTTAGAGGTATCTGAGATTATTCTTATTTATTTTTTATTCTCTCCTCTCTCCTCACCATCCCCTGCTTCCTGTCTGTTCAATGCTCTAGGCGTAGAATTTAGAACAGCACCTGGCATATGGTAGGCTCTTTTATAAACATATGTTTAGTGGATAAATAACTGAATCAGAGTATTTTGACATCTACATGTAATATATCTTAAAAAAATTGTTATTCTTAACATTTGCCTTTATTTGCCCCACCTGTGGGAGTTTGAATGTAGAAGAATTTCTGTCATTGTGATGTACAAACAATCTTATTATCTATTTTCTGTTATGTAGTGTATAGTTTTTATATCAATGCTGTTTGAGATAAATGTGACCTTTTAATCTTCTTATTAAACTTTAAAACACATTTTTTTCTTTAGTCATTCCAAGTAACTTACTAACATACTCAATTTCAGACATGTACTCAATCTACTCATAAGTTAGAACATTTTGATATCTTTCACTTAGATGACTAAATTTCTAAGTAAAACCCATCACTTTATTGTGGTCTAAATTTGATTCCTTTACTCAGAAATTTATAATTAAACCTTCCATATGAGATGCAGTCTACAGCATTTTAACTGAGAAATATATTGTGCTTTAAGTAAAGGTAAAACTTACTTTTAAAGTCATACGAATTTAGACAAATAGTAGTACAGAATAAAGTTACTGCTGATCACCAGATTTTTTAGGTATCAGAGATATCCAGAAATAAACAAACTTAATCTAAGTTTCACAATAATTAGCTCATAATATTTTTAGTAGAATACGGATTTCAGGGATATCCTGTGTTATATAATATGTGTCATTTGTCCCTTTGAGTTCAGAAGGGCAGGCAGCAATATCCAATTGGCTTAGCATGTCAAGGGAGAATACTAGCTAGAGAATGAAAAATAGCACATTAGTGTTCAGAATGCTCAGCTATTAGGAGAAGCTACGTTTCCACCATGAAGAGAGGGTACAGGGACATCAACACGAAATCAAGGAGTGCTACCTAATATCAAATAAATCGTTGCTGTGTCCTGCAGTTCAGGGTTATGCATCTTTGGTGACTTCGTTTGCTTTATGCTGCTATCACATAATACTATAGGCTGGGTAATTTGTAATGAACAGAAATTCATTTCTTACAGTTCCAGAGGCTGTAAAATCCAAGGGCAAGGGGCCCGTATCTGGTGAGAACCTTCCTGCTATGTCATGCCATGGTGGAAGGCAGAAGGGCACACCCACATACAAGAGAGAAAGAGATTGAACTGGCAGCCTCAAGCCCTTTTATAATGGGCATTAATCCATTCATGAGGGTGGAGCCCTTATGGTCTAATTACCTCCCATCTCTCATCACTATTGCATTAGAGATTAAGTTTCCAACAAATATTTTTAGGGGGAAACATTCAAACCTCAGCATTCCACCATGGCCCCCAGAATCATGTCCTTCTCATATATAATACACGTTCATTCCATCCCAATGACCTTAACTCATTTCAGCATGAACTCATAAGTCCAAAGTCCAGAATCTCATCAAAGTCAGACATGGGGGAAACCCAAGGCACAATTCCTCTTGAGGCAAATTCCCAACAGCCTGGGACATGGAACAAGTTACCAACCTCCAAAAACACAATGGCAAGACAGGCAGAGGAGAGACATTCCCCTTCCAAAAGAAAATAATAGACAAGAAAAAAGGGGTAACTTGTGTCACGTAAGTCCAAACCATAACAAGAAAAACATTAAATCCTAAAGCTAGAGAATAATACTGTTTGACTCTATGTTCTACCTCCCGGATACACTGGGCGGGGGTTGGGCCCCCAAAGCTTGGGCAGCCCTGCCCTTATGGCTTTGCTGGGCTCAGTCCACCCAGCAGCTCTCACAGTTTGATGCCATGCCCGCAGCTCTCATAGGCTACAGTTGCATGCTGGTGGCACCACCATTCTGGGGTCCCAGGGACTGCCTCACTCCCATGACTCTACTAGGTAATGTCAAAGTGGGTATTTCCTGTAGTAGTCTCAACCTTGCAGCTCTGCTGGGCATTGCCCTGGTAACAGCAGTTTGCAGTGGCTCTGTGCCTATAACAAGTCTGTTCTTAGGCCCCCCGGCTAATGGAGACATCCTTTGAAATATAGGTGGAGGCTGCCATGGCCCTATCACTCTTGCATTCTACATGCTTGAAGAATTAGCACCATGTGGACACTGCCAAGGTTTACATCTTGTGCCTTCTGGAGTGATGGATCAAGGTGCACCTGGGGCTGCTTGAGCCACTGCTGGGCAGCTAGGGGGAGCTTGACCGAAATTCAGGGAACAAAGTCTCCAGATAGTGCCGGGCACCTAATGCTGAGGTCCAGTGTGAGCCCCTGTTTAGAAACTCTGCCTTCAAGGTCCTAACTTGCCTTGAAGATATCTGAAAAGACTCCATGGTCATTCTTCCACAGTTTTGATGAATAAAACCTGGGTTTCTTCTTTCCATATTAATCTCTTCAGCAAACAGTCCCTTAACCACATACTTAGTATTGCCTCTTGAACACATTCTTTTATTCTTTATGTGGCTAGGTTGAGAGTTTTTCATATTTTTCTGTTCTGCTTCCCCTTTAATTATAAATTCCATCTTTAAAACATTTCTCTCTCTCATTTCACTCTAAGCAGCCCCTATGTAGCACCTTCAATGCTTTGCTACTTAGATATTTCTTCTGCCAGATGTTTATCATTCCTAAGTTCTGTCTTCGACAAAATGCTAGAACATAGACACAATTCTACCACATTTTTTTTGCAACTGTACAAGGATAGCTTTTTACTCCAGTTTCCAATACCATGTTGGTTATTTCCATCTGAGATCTTACCAGAATGCCCTTTACTATCCATATTAGCACGAAAATTCTGATCATGATCACCTCAGTAATCTCTAAGAAGATTTAGGCTCTTCTTGTAGCTCTTGTCTTCTTCCGAGCCCTCATCAGAATTGTCCCGAAAGCTCTATTCATGGCAATCTAGACTTTTTCTAGCCTTCTCCTCCAAACTGTTCTAGCCTCTCCCATTAACCAGTTAAGTCACTTCCACATTTTCAGATATTTGTTATAGCAGTAGCCTCACATCACTGTATCAATTTCCTGTCTTAGACCATTTTATGGCGTTAGAATACCAAATATGTTTCCTTCACACCATTCCAGCAGAGTGGCATACAGAAAGCACTCTATTTGTTAAAGGAAGAGAGGAGGGAAGAAAAGTAGTAAAGAAAGCAATAGAACCACTAACAATTTCCCTTTAGGAGTCAAAATTTATAAACAATGGGAGAATGGCTTTAGTCTTCCCAAAAGAAAGATGTATGGCCATCGTGTGGTTGAGAGGCATAGTAATATTCCAGTAGAATGAGTATAGGCAATAATTTTTTACTCTTCCCTTCCCCAACTCTGTGTTCTTACAATATCTGAACCAAGTGCTGATATTTCTCATACTCAAGGTATTTCTTTGCGTTAAATACAGAGGAATCTAATTAAAAAACACACACATTTTCTGTGAAAGATCATTAGCTACACCATTTACACCATTCCCCATTCACATGGACCTGTGCTCTAAAGGCTGTCAGGGGGTAAAACATGGGGCTGGTAAGCTCTGCTACAAGTGTGGGGCCAGAAAATATTTCATATAAACAGTTGCTATGTAAGGGTAGGGTTTGGGAGACAAATATTTGTCTCAAATGAAGAAAGGTGCTGTGAACATTGGGAATTTGTCTGCTAAAAGTGGAAGTAACAGTAAGAGGGACAAAAATATACTTTGTCTAGTTATGTTCTTCAAAAGCCATCCTTGCCTAGTTAAAACATTTTAAAGGTGAGTTAGTTATGTAAGTTCTCTCACAAACTCTTACATATTTCGAGCAAATTTATTCAGGAAGATTTCTTCTCTTAATGTCTGCCTCTTTTATTCATTCCCCAAGCATTTACTAAGTGTCCACTACTATATACCAAGTATTTTTCTAATCCAAGATTTGAAAATGACCAAGAGGACATTTCTGTGCTGAAAGGACTTTCAAAGTACTGAAAGAGAAATGCAAATAACAGCCACACAAAATGATAAGTTCTTTGACAGAAACACACTGAAGTATGTTTCCCATAAAAAAAAAGCATCAAATTCATCTAAAGAATTCACAGAGAAGGTTTGTTTGCATATTGAAGGAAACTAGGATTTCCCCAGCCAAGAGATAAGGCTGAAGTGTGGGAATCACGGTGCACTGGAGAATAGAGCAGTTCCCTTTGGCTGGAGCACAGCTGAGGCTAGGGGCAGGCAGGGAAAACTAAGGAGCAGGCACAATTGCTCATGCCCGTAATCCCAGCACTTTGGGAGGCTGTGGTGGACAGATTGCCTGAGGTCATGAGTTCAAGACCAGTCTGGTCAACATGGTGAAACCCCGTCTCTATTAAAAATACAAAAAAAATCAGCCGAGCGTTGTGGTGTGTACCTGTAATCCCAACTACTCAGGAGGCTGAGGCAGGGGAATTGATTAAACCAGGGAGGTGGAGGTTGTGGTGAGCTGTACTCCAGTCTGGGTGACAGAGCAAGACTTGTCTCAAAAAAAACAAAAAAAAAAAAAAAAAAAAAGAAAAGAAAAGAAAGAGAAAGGTTCTTAGGAATGAGCTTATGGGCATCATTAACAAGGAATTTGAAAATAAAAGAAAATTAAATGTAGTGTAGAGAATGGACAGAAGGGAGAGAAATGAAATAAAATAAAATCAGGAAGAAGTTAATTTCAGTATTCCTGAGTTAATCTTGTGGAATTAGACAAAAAGGACCAGCTCGGAAAAACTTTAAGCGAGTAGGTTCTTTGGGTTTTAGAGATCAATCAGATATGGCAATACTTATCAAAGCCTCACCTGTCCTCTTAGAAGAGGTAATGTGCACTGGAGGTGAAATTGTAATAAAGATCAAAGAGAGATTGCTATTTTAAATTCAATCTTTTTCAAGAAATCTGCATATTCTCCACACTCTGCCAGATACTATATTTTGAAAACCCCATAAAAGCATGTTTTGTTAATGCAGATTAAAATAATGCAGAGAACGAATTACTAGGGCATACATATGTAGATCATTTTCAATTTAGTCCCTACTCACTACTGTTTTCTATCTTACCATGTCCCCAAAGAGCTGTATTCTCCTTTCTCCCGCTTAGTGAACTATTGAATCACAATATTCGAATAGAAGGACTTCCACACTTTGAATAATTGATCTCAAGCGTATTCCCTGATGATTTGACATTCACTTTGTTCTTCTCCCTGAAGTATATTTATATCAATAACTGCAGCTTCACTTGCCCTTATATCGCAGTGTTCCTTTTTAAGAGCAAACTGATACCGTAAGATAATTGCTAGCCTCTCTTTGAAAATTTTTATTCTTTCTGCAATTTGAACTTAGGGCAACAGACTTTGTCAAAGGCAAACCAGCACATTTTTCTCTTTTAAAAACTCAAGTTTTGAACACCTGTGAAAGGTCTCAATTCAATTTGACACTCAGCCAAGTCCTAGGAAAATAAAACTCACAGTCCGGTTTATTTTTTCTCTACTTTTTTTTTTTCCAATTTCCTCTACATTAAAAAAAAATTTTTTTTTGGCCACATGAATAAAAACAAACAAAAATATAGCAGAGAGCACAAGCATGATAGCTACTTTTTAGAAAGGGCTACATTTAGCTATTCTGTTGCTTCTAGTATGAATCTTTATTCGCACAACAATTAATCAGATGTGGTATGTCTTTTAACTGAGTACATGATCAACAACCTCTCCTAAACATGTTAAGGAGTTCATTTCCATCTGAATTCTCCTGGCAAATACTAAAATAGATAACCTTAATAAGGCACTAATGAGATCATTATAACTAGTTTTGTCTGTATTTAAAGTACAGATTTAAGATCTTCATTAATGATTAACTACTGGAAAACTTTGTTCAATCCCTTGAGTTATTTTTAAATCTCTGTATACTATAATTACATATATTCAATCATAAAACTTTCCATGGTGCTGAACACAATTGAACTTTGAATAAGAACAAGTATGTTACAAATCTTGGCTGTTTAAAAAGGTTAATCTTTAAGTAGATTAATAACATAGTGATCTTCTCCCATTTCAAGCTTTTTTTTTTTGACTGAGGAAAAGATATGTTACTACAAGCTATTCATATCTTTCTGATGGAACTTACATGAATGACTTCTTTAGAATATGTAATAACCAGAACCCTGAACTTTCTATTATAAGTTGTCTCTGAGATCAGATAAGTAGTATGTGCCCCATCACTGGTCTTTATTTTCAGTTGTGCTAAAATAAACCAAGTGTGTTCTCTCCCATTAGTTTCAGAGGAGAGTGACAATTAATTATTAAATTATATTTAAGCTGAAGTCAATGTGCAAAACTCTCAACTCTAAAGTTGCCTAAGGGATCAGAAATAAGGGCATTTTACAAGTGGTACTACAAGATTAAAGAAGAGACAGAAGTGTGGATGTTTCCTTTCATTAAATGCCAAATAGTTATTTCAAACAACTTGTAGATGACTGTATTTTAATGGTATGACATACCATTTTCAAAATTAAATTTTTTTTTTTTGAGACGGAGTTTCGCTCTTGTTACCCAGGCTGGAGTGCAATGGCGCGATCTCGGCTCACGCAACCTCCGCCTCCTGGGTTCAGGCAATTCTCCTGCCTCAGCCTCCTGAGTAGCTGGGATTACAGGCATGCGCCACCATGCCCAGCTGATTTTTTGTATTTTTAGTAGAGACGGGGTTTCACCATGTTGACCAGGATGGTCTCGATCTCTTGACCTTGTGATCCACCCGCCTCGGCCTCCCAAAGTGCTGGGATTACAGGCGTGAGCCACTGCGCCTGGCCAATTAAATTGTTTTAAGTCAAATTTGCTAACAGTATCCAGCCAAAAGATAAATTTTAGAAACATAATTCTCTAACTGTTCAGGCCTTTCAAAACAAGCCAAGGGTGAGGATCCTAAAATCTTTGCAAAAAAGGAATGCAGAAAATCAACACAGAATTATATAAAATTTGTTAAAGGCAGAGCCTAGTTTTCATCTATACACGAACTAAACTACTCCTTCTCACAAGATACTACTTTTTAATATAGTATGATTACCTCCATACTGGCTGCAAAATGGCAGTTAAACCTTTAAAGTGTAAATCTTTGCTTTTGTGTGCTTACCTGCCAAGGACTTTAAACAGTATGAAGAGAGGACTAAGGAAGGTGGTAAGCTATTTATAAATTGGAAAGTCTTTTTGCATTTGTCTAGGAATATAGATATTGTCAATATGTGATTAAATTACTGCACCAGTTTTCCTGGAGGATTTGTATGTTTATTGCTTTTTTGTAAGACATTTATCCAGCTCTCTCAATCCGGTTCTCTTTCTTGCATGAGTTCACACATATTAAAATGCAAGTGTCTTGCTTGTCTGATATGTCATTTGCATTATTTGAAACCCTGAAGCCCCAATATTTCTTGATGTCTGTACAACTGAGAAACAAAATTATTTAGTAATAATTTTCCAAGGATAAGGCAATGTTTAATGAAATATATGTACAACAAAAAGTTCACAAGCCATCATTTCAATTTTCCTATTGAATTTTTGGGGTAAAGTTGAAGGAAGCATTTACTCTTGAAGAATTATTATCATCACAGCCTGTGAATTATTCTTTGATGCCTATTGTGCTAAACAGGAGATTTGATACACCATAAAGATAAGAAAATATTTACTTTAACAGTTTACATTTTAAAGACTAAAAATGAGAAAAATAAATATTCATTTGGATATATATACATCTAAATTCAAGGAACCTGGAACATGATAGAGTTTGTATATTTGTCCCTTCCAAATCTCAGGCTAGAATGTAATCCCTGATGTTAGAGGTGGGGCATAGTGGGTTATATTTGGGCCCTGGGGGCAGATCTCTCATGAAGAGCTTGGTGCCATCCCTGTGGTAATGCCTGAGTTCCAGCAACCTATTATTTCACACTCAAGCCAGTTGTTTAAAAGAGCCTGACATCTCTCTTGTGCCCTCTCTTGCCATGTGATACAACTGCTATCCCTTTGTTTTCCCCCATGACTGGAAGCTTCTTGAGGTCCTCACTAGAAGCAGATGCCAGCACTATGCTTCTTTTAGAGTCTGATGAACCGTGAAACAATCAAACCTCTTTTCTTTATAAATTGCCCAGCCTTGGGTATTCCTTTATAGCAAAGCAAAATGAACTAATACAAAACAATATGAACCAAAGCACAAATACTCATTCATGATGATAATAACAGAAACAAAAACTAATTGAGCATTTACTATTAGGTTGGTGCAATAGTAATTGTGGTTTCTGCCATTACATTCAATGGCAAAACGTGCAATTACTTCTGCACTAAAATAATATGTGCTGTTACACAGGAAGTTGCTCCAGGGTGTCAACAAGTGATCAGTGCTGGTAACCACTGCATCCCAGTGTGGGGATCTAGGCATCAATTACACGCCAGGCAAGTCTCTGATCCCCTGAAGTTCATAGACAAGAAACTGGATAAAGAATATGATATAAACACGATAGAGAGATGCACAAGATGCATGGAATCAGGGGGAAGGGCTTCTAAAGTAGTTTGGGAAGTGTAAGGAAAACAATGGACTGAGTAGCTGGTTCTAAGGGTAGAAAAGCCTCTATGTCTAAGGGACCGTATATTTGTAGGTACCATAGGTATAGAAGCAAGAGCAAGTGTGGCATTAGGTAAAAGTGTGAGTAGCTCAGCATGGTTGATCATGGCCTGGGCAGCTACTGGGGATGGCAACAGATAAGTTTGGAGATGTAAGCTGGGACAAAATCATCCAGAGCACTGAATACCATGACTAGGTAAGTTTTATCCTGGAATCATATTCTCTCTTCAAGTTTTAGTTAAAATGCTACCTCTCCCACAGTCTTCCCTGATCCTTCCAGTAAGAAGTGATCCATCCCGCCATGGAGCTCCTACAGATCTTTATTTGAATTGCTCCTTTGATCCGGTACAAAATTTTCTATTGCCATAGGTGGTGGAGTGAAAAGAATAGGAATTTAGGATTCAGAAGGCAAGGGGTTCTACTCCCAATTTTGTCATTTTGCAGTGGTCTATTTGCCTTTGGGCAGATCTGCTTACCTTATCTTCCTTATTTGTAAATTCTGGGTAATAGTAGTTATAAACATTTGTCATTATGAGTTATTATGAGTAATTATGAGTATGTGAAAGTGGCTTTAGAAATTTTAAAGTGTTACTTGAGTTGTTTGAGTATATGTCATCTATTTCCTATAAGAATGACACACCTTAAAAGGAGGAAGATTTAGATTCTAGAAGAGGTGGATAACAGTTTGCCAATTATTTATAAGAGTAAAACCTTGAAGATTTATTTATCTCAATCCTTCCTCTTTCCAAGAAACCTTCCTTCAGTTCCGCTCCATGATGAGTCAGCTTCCTCTCTCCTTGGGGCATAGGCATGTGAACTGCAAATGCCTTAACATGCCTTCTCTTGATCTTCCTATCAGCTTCTTTTGCTGAATTTTCTTACTCTTCCTGTTCATAAAATGCTAAAATAGTCATCGGACCTCTTTTTTTCTTTATCTGTCTGTATTTTTTAGCTTATCTCAACAGGTTCCATGACTTTTTATATCATGTGATGTTTATGGCATGAAGCTTCAATTTATGTACTTGGTTCTTTCTTCTCCTTGAGCTTCAGGGTCAAATAACCAACTAGCGAATCTGTATCTTCATCTGAATGGTTGATAAGACGTCTTAAGTCTAACCCATCCAAAAGCAACTATTCTTTCCCAAGGCGATGTTTGGAATGGTGTTTTCTAGGTTTTCTTCCAGGACTCTTATAGTTTGAGGTCTTATATTTGAATCTTATGACTAAGTTCTCAAAAGCAATTGCAACAACGACAAAAATTGACAAGTGTGATCTAAGTAAACTAAAAATCTTCTGCACAGCAAAAAGAATTACCAACAGTGTAAACAGACAACCTACAGAATGGGAGGAAATACTTGCAAACTATGCATCCAACAAAGATCTAATATCCATAATCTATAAGGCACTAAAGTCAACAAGCAAAACATGAACATATCCATTAATATGTGGCCAAAGACATAAACAGACACTTCTCAAAAGAAGACATACAAGTTGCCAACAATGAAAAAATGTTCAACATCATTAATCATCAGAGAAATGCAAATCAAAACTACAATGAGTTACCATCTCACACCAGTCAGAACAGCGATTAAGAAGTCAAAAAACAACCGATGCTGGTGTGGGTGTGGAGAAAAGGGAATGTTTATACACTGCTGGTGAGAATGTAAGTGAGTTCAGTCACTGTGGAAAGCAGTTTGGTGATTTCTTAAAGAACTTAAAACAGAACCAGCATTTGAAGCAGCAATCTCATTACTGGGTAGATATCCAAAGGGAAATAAATCGTTCTACTGAAAAGACATATGCACTTGTATGTTCATTGCAGTACTATTTACCATAGCAAAGACATGGAAACAACCCAGGTGTCCATCAACGGTGAATTGGATAAAGTCTGGTACATATATACCATTGCATACTATGTAGCCATAAAAAAAGATTAAGATCATGTTCTTGGAAACAATATGGATGCATCTGGAGGCCATTATACTAAGTGAATTAACACAGGAACAGTAAACCAAATATTGCTTATTCTAGCTTTTAAGGGGGGGGGCTAAACATTGGGTATACATGGACATATAGATGGGAACAACAGACATTTGGGACTACCAGAAGAGGAAGGGAGGAAGGAAAGGAG
This sequence comes from Sapajus apella, assembly GCF_009761245.1. NCBI lineage: Eukaryota > Metazoa > Chordata > Mammalia > Primates > Cebidae > Sapajus > Sapajus apella. The sequence goes on from NW_022437004.1 coordinate 10,370,623, forward strand.
GCAAGGGTTGAAAAACAACCTACTGGGTATTACGCTCACTACCTGGGTGACAGGATCATTTATATCCCAAACCTCAGCATCACACAATTTACCCATGTAACAGACATGCATGTATGCCCTTGAATCTAAAATGAAACTTGAAATTTAAAAAAAGAATAAGAGAACACAAAAAACACAAAACAAACACAATGCCCCCCAAATCAGAAATGAACCATTGATCCCTTCCCTTATTCTCTTGTCATAAAGCTATTCTCCAGAGTTTATTTAAAATGGCATTACTGTTTGTTGAAGTGCTTGGCCCAAACTATTTGAAGTCATTTATAATTCCCTTTCCTCTTGTAGCACACATCCAACCCATCAGTTAATCCCATTGACCTTCCTGTAAAACATACCCTGAACACAACATTCTCCCTCCTCCAATTCTTCCATTGCTACCGCAGTGGTCTAAGCCACCATGGTCTCTTGCTTAGATTCCTGAATTAGCTTTAAAAATAATTACCCTGCCTACATTCTTATGCTGTATAGTCTGTCTGTCACACAACAGCAACAATGCATTGATTTAGATACTGAAGAATAACCCATTTATCTCGAAATTGAACTCAGATCACAGAACTACCTTAAAAAATCAGAATAAATCCCTAAATCCATGTAGGGCCTACCTGATCTCTGGTTAGTCCTCTAATCTCATTGTCAATTTTTCACCCTCCTATTCATCTTACTTCACACCATGCATCCTCATTGCTGTTTCTGAGCATTCTACTATATTTAGCCCTTTTTCTGTATTATTTATTTAGTGATTGCCTAGTTCACTTTATGTGACTAACTCTGACAAATGTGCCAATGAAAGTGTTTACTGTCAATTCATCTCATGACTCAAGTCTGTTCCAGGAAATGCAAAGATTAAAAAGAATTTCTCTTGATTGCAGCTTAACATTTTCCTTATTCTGAAATGTTTCTTTCTGTCTTGAGCAATACCTAATTACTAGTAACTACCAGTAATGTTAATGAAAGTTTGCCTACTCAGGGGCTTCATCTCATAAGAAAGTACCAGAAAAGCCAAAGTAATGTGTCAGTCTATAAAAAAAAATCTGTGTTTTTTTGATAATCCAAATTTTAAAAGTTACATTTACTGTCTGACTACCCCTTATCACATTACAGTTCAGGGGAGAACCACCAGAAACTTCAGAAGGTAAATGGATGGGGAAAGAGATGTGCCATTGTTATTACTAATGTGCTAGCAGGTGACTAAGCTGTGAGAGTTAAACGTTTCTTAATGTTCTTAACTCAAGGCCTCGATTTTAAAAGTCACAGATCAGAGCTGCAATTGCGCCAAATTACCTATTAAACCCCCAGACTTCCTGTTGTTGCTCCCCTCTACAAGTTTTAAAAATGAAGCTAATGTGATGTGTATTAAAAAAAAAAGTATCATTTAGGAAGAAACAAAGTTTTCTGTTGTGTAGTAATAATGCAAAGGGCTAGGGAAATCTATAACCCTTAATTCTGATTGTACAGAGATTAATCTGTTTTTCTTACACAATGAAATTTACTATCAGTGTATCATTTTTAATGGTGTGTAGATATATACACACACACGAACACACACATATACATAAATATATATTACACTCTTACTAAGACAATGGTATTTCATAGAAATTATATTTTTTTCCCACAGCTCTTCGCAGACACTAAACTCGAACTTCTGAATGGCTGGAAGTGACTTTTAAAATACATGACTTCTTAAAAAATTCAACTTTGATTCTAGATTCAGGGGACGCACGTGTAGATTTGTTCCATGGGCATATTGCCTTGGTGCTGAGGTTTGTGATATGAATGATCCTGTCAACTAGGTAATGAACATAGTGTTGAATCTATAAGGCATTAGATTCTGATATTACAATTTCCAAGGGATTTTTAAAAAAATTATATTCCCTGTATGGCAGATTCCCCTGTATGAGAAGTTTTGGAAGATGAAAAGCAGATTGTGAAATGATAACTGACTTAGCAGAAAAAAAGAACATTTAACATGTGGAACTCCCCAAAAGACAGTTAAGACAGGGGGAACAAAGAGTACAATGGGAGCATGGAGGCACAGTGGGTGAAGTAGGAAGATTGTCTAAAGATGGTATACAGAGCCAACTGGACCCCAGTTCCCACAACCCTGTGCAGTCAGGTTTCTAGTGGTCCACTGGAGACAGAGATTTGTTTACTTATTACTTATTTGAGACAGAGTCTAGCTCTGTCACTTGGGCTGGAGTACAGTGGTGTGATCTTGGGTCACTGCCATCTCCACCTCCTGAGTTCAAGTGATTCTTCTGCCTCAGTCTCCAGAGTAGCTGGACAACAGGTGTGCACCATCACGTCTGGCTAATTTTTGTATTTTTAGTAGAGATGCGGTTTTACCATGTTGGCCAAGCTGGTCTCGAACTCCTGACCTTAAGTGATCTGCCCAACTTGGCCTCCTAAGGTGTTAGGATTACAGGTGTGAGCTAGAAATTCATTTTTATAGAAGTATACTAGAGATACTCCAGATATCAAAACTAGTGTCAGGCTGTAATTGAGACAGGAGACTGAAAGCAGGGAAATGAAATGAAAGTCTGCATATTGAAAGTTGGGACTACCATTCATCCCTTGATCCCTTTTTTAGAGAAAGGCACATTGCTTTCATGATAGGAGATCTGAGGATCCTTCTAAGAAATTGTTTATCCCCAGAGAAAAGACCTGAAGATACCCACATTTGCTAGCCACAGTAAAAGGAAGAGCTTACCACTCAATCTCCTCTGCAATAAAGCCCCCTAACTGTTAAACTTCACTCACATATTCAAAGCTTCCAATCAACTTTTTAATGTCTCACACTTAAAAACTAAACTGAGGAAGTCTTGAATCCCCAGACATTTCAGAAGCTTTTCTACATGAACTAGAGAAACCAAAACAAATAATCAGAATAAATAAATGAAGAATGAGGCAAAAGGTATAGAGATCATATAAGAATTGAAGGTAAACTGTAAGAAAAAAACAAAAATAGTTAACACCTTCAGAGAGAGTAGAGAAGGCACTGCATCCAAAAGATAATGATGCAATCCAAAAGAAACCACCAAAGAAAATGACATCAAAAGGATGAAGAGGTATCTGTGCTCCCATGTTTATTGCAGCACTATTCACAACAGTCAAGATAAGGAATCAAACTAAATGGCCATCTACAGATAAATAAATAAAGTGTGGTATGGACACAATGGAATACTATTCAGCCATAAAACAGAATGAAATATTTTCACTTGTGGCAACGTGATAAACCTGGAGGATATTTATGTTAAGTGAAATAAGCCAGGAAGAGAAAGACAAATACTGCATGATCTCACTCACATGTGGAATCTAAAAAAGTTGATTTCATGGAAGTAGAGAGAAGAAAAGTGGATACCACATACTGGGGAGGGGTTGGGGGAGAGGGGACCTGGATAGATTAGTCAATGAATACAAAGTTATAGTCAGAAAAAAAAAATTCTGTTGTTCCATTACACAGTAGGGTGATTACAGCAAATAACAATATAGTGTATATCTCAAGATATCTAGAAGAGGAGATTTTAAATCTTATATCCCGAAAGAAATGATAAATGCTTACAGTGATGGATATGGTAATTACCCTGATTTGATCATTATGCAATGTATTCATGCATTGGAACATCACAACATACCCCATAAAAATATACGATTATCATTCGATTATAAATAAACAATTTTAAAAACTATCAGGCCGGGAGCAGTGGCTCATGCCTGTAATCCCAGCACTTTGGGAGGGCGAGGTGGGTGGATCACGAGGTCAGGAGTTTGAGACCAGCCTGACCAACATGGTGAAACCCATCTCTACTAAAAATACAAAAATTAGCTGAGTGTGGTGGTGCACGCGTGTAATCCCAGCTACTCAGGAGGCTGAGACAGAAGAATCGCTTGAACCCAGGAGGCAAAGGTTGCAGTGTGCCAAGATCATGTCACTGCACTCCAGCCTGGGTGACAGAGCAAGACTCTGTCCAAAAAAAAAAAAAGGAAAGAAAAAGAAAACTATCAAAAAAATAGAAAGAGTTGTACAAAAGTTAAAATATAATGACCAATAAAAAATAAGTTCCAAGGCCGGGCGCGGTGGCTCAAACCTGTAATCCCAGCACTTTGGGAGGCCGAGGCGGGTGGATCACGAGGTCAAGAGATCGAGACCATCCTGGTCAACATGGTGAAACCCCGTCTCTACTAAAAATGCAAAAAATTAGCTGGGCATGGTGGTGCGTGCCTGT
>NW_022437004.1:10375005-10448699 GCF_009761245.1 Sapajus apella
TGTGAGGTCAAGAGATCGAGACCATCCTGGTCAACATGGTGAAACCCCGTCTCTACTAAAAATGCAAAAAATTAGCTGGGCATGGTGGTGCGTGCCTGTAATCCCAGCTACTCAGGAGGCTGAGGCAGGAGAATTGCCTGAACCCAGGAGGCGGAGGTTGCGGTGAGCCGAGATCGCGCCATTGCACTCCAACCTGGGTAACAAGAGTGAAACTCCGTCTCAAAAAAAAAAAAAAAAAAAATAAGTTCCAGGTATGATATCAAAGAAATTTCCCAAAAGAGAAAGCGAAATTCAAAGTGGAGAAACAAAATGAAAGAAATTAGAGGGGAGAATGACTAAAAGAAAGGTTGGAGAAAATGGAGAAGAAAGCATGATAAGCAACAGGTAACACTAGAAAATTTCCAGACCTACAAGTAAAACTTTCCACATAGAAAAGAGCTGAGAGTACAACAAGGAATTAAAAGGAAAATCTCAGTTTTGAAAACCAGATCACAAGAGATAAAGAGTACATCCTACTAAAAGGATAAAATAATTTATATATGTGCATGTGTGTGTGTATATATATATATATATATATATATATACACATAAAACTTAAAAGCGCAAATAACAGTTGAGATCACCCTTCTCAATAACTGATAGAAGAAACTGGAATACTGGCAATAAATACTTAATTAAAAATTATTTTCAATATAAAATATATATCCAATCAAATTATTAAGTATGAGGATAGAAGAAAAATATTTTCAAATATGCAAATGTTATCTAAAGTTTCTCAGAATGCTTAGAATATCTCAGGAAGCTATCAAACTAAGTAAGTCCCAGAAAAATAAGTAAATGTACTAAGGATGAGAAATGTATAGGATCTAGAAACAGAGGGTTTAACACAAATAAGCTATGGAACATTCCTAAATGACATCAATGAGGTCATACAGGGAATAATTTTAATTTTTCCCCTATGAAGTATAACAAAGTGTAATACCATGAGTATAAAACTATCTACCTCATCATTATCTTTGAATTATGTGTTGCCTTTAAATATTTTACCAATTCAATACTCAAAAATAGCCCACCATTGCTTCACTTTGCATGTCCTGCAAACTGAGTTTTAAGAGTTTTTGCACGTAAGTTATTGGATTTTTCCATCTAGTGCTCAAATAACTTTAAAAATCTATGTCTATTTTAAGCCAGAGCAGCTCAGAGTTGCTTTTATTGACTTACCTCTTGATATTATGCTTGATATTAAACCTCCACTGAGTGATGTTATAAGAAAGAAAACCCACTGGTGTTACTTTGTTGACTACAAAGCTTTTGTTGAGGATACAGCTATTTTATGACATGATATTCTCTGAATGAGAAGTCACAGACCTTGATTCTGAAGCAACTGCATTATTGATGTCTTATGAACACTGTTTTATATTCATCTTCTAATTTTGTTCATTTTTTTGATATATAAAAATTTTAAGATAATATGAAGTCAGATATTTTCAATATTTTCACTGATATTTTTCCACTTCTTTTATCTATAGAAAGTGTTTTTTTTTTAACATTTTCTTTTTTTTTAAGGGATGCAAAGGCTGTTTCATATTAGGAAATAAATTAATATCATTTTATGACTAACAGACAAAAGTAGAAAATCATATATTTTCTAGATACACTATTTTACTAGACAAGTTAATTTACTAGCATAAAATTTTTAAAATAAAATTCAAAATTTTTTTTCTTGCCAACTTTTATTTTAGGTTCAAGGGTTACATGTGCAGGTTTGTTACATGGATAAATTACATGTTGCGTGGGTTTGGTGTATAAAGAATTTTGTCACCTAGGAAATCGGCATAGGTGGTTTTTCTGTCCTCACCCTCCTCCTAGCCTCCTCTTTCAAATAGGCCCCAAGTGTCTATTGTTCCCTTCTTTGTGTTCAAGTGTATTTATTCAGTGTCCAGCTCCCACTTCTCAGTGAAAGTGGTATTTGGTTTTCTGCTTCTCTGTCAATTTGCTTAGGATAATGGTCTCCAGCTTCATCCATGTTGCTGCAAATGCCATGATTTCACTTTTGTATAGCTGTGTAGTATTCCATGGTGTTTATATACCACATTTTCTTTATTCAGTCTACTGTTGATGGGCATCTAATATGGTTCCATGTCTTTGCTATTGTGAATAGTGACGTGTTGAACACGTGTATGCATGTGCCTTTATGGTGGAATGACTTTCAAATAGGATAAATGTACATCCATCTTTTTCTTTTTTTTTAAACAGTTTAATTTAGCACAATTGTTAAAATTTTAGTCTATAATTTATTTTGATGTATAGTATGAAGAAAAGTTAAGCCTTTTTTTCTAAATAGCTAATATATCCATTAATTATCTGTCTAATAAAACATCTTTTTTCTCTCAACAATTGGTTTGAGTGTCTTCTTTTACATGTGATATTCTTGGAAATATCAAGACTATTTCAGAGTTCTGTGTTCCAAACCACTCTATTCGTTTATCTAATGATTCTTGTGCCAGAAAACATTGTCTTAGTTATTATAATTTCAAAATTGGTTTAAATAATCTGTTATGTATGTCTCTTTTAACCTTTCATCTAGTTGAAAAAAATGCTTGGTGATTTTTTTCCTGTTTCCTTTTGCTCCTAAATTTTAAAATAATTTTATATGTCTTAGAAAAAAAGCTCATTTCAATTTTGCAATTGCATTAAACCTATAACTTAATTTGAAAGAAATGCGGTATTTACTGAGTCTTTTACTATAAGAACTTACTAGGTTTTGTCATATATTCAAAGCTGCTTCTTTGCTGAAGTAGTTATGTTGTTTCTTTCAGTTCCATATATTATTTAAGGATCAGTGTTTTATACTCTTTTTTTGTTAGTTTGAATGCCGGTGTATAGGAAAGCCATTCCTTGTATGCTCAAGTGTGGAAACACTAGGTCCAAGAGTATAAGCCTTGGAATCAGTCAAATCTGACCTCAAATGGTAATGAACCTGAGGTCTTGGTACCATTTTTCTCATTTATGAAATGATTCTTTGTGAAAGCTGCCTAACTCAGAGCCTGGTACACAAAATCTCCTTAATAAAAGGTAGCTGCTATAATATCACCATTATCATTTCATTGTTTTACATTTTAATTAATTCTGAGATTTAAAATACCTGTTTACATTTCTTAGGTATGTAAACAGAGCATCTCTAATAACAATAATGGTATTTTCTAGAAACATATGTCACTTTTTTGATGTTACATGTGTCAGACATAACTTCCAGAACAATATTAAATAACAATGTTCACGGTACAGTATATATCTTTGTCTTAACCTTTAATTTAATGGAACTATTTTTAATAGTAAATTCGTTAAGTGTGAGTCTGACTTTTGGTTTAAGATGTATATTCTCAATCATATTAATTAATATTTATCATAAACTACTTTTAGTTTTCTAAGATTTTAAATTGAAACTAATAATGAAATTTTAGGATGAGCTTTCAGATCATTTCAAAAGAATTAATTTTTTTCATATTGGATATATAGTATATTATGTTAATAATGTTCATAATGTTAAGCCATCTTTGCATTCCTGGAAGATTCTTCTTTGGTCAAGATGATTATATCTTTTAATGTGCTGTTGAATTTAATTTCCTAGCAATTAATATAAAATTAACTGCTAGTCAATTTTTTTTAAAGCATCATATAAAAGTTTTAGATCAATTTCACTTATGAATATAAATGTATATTAATTATTTTGCTCCCCCACTCCCATCCTGCTACTTCATCATGAATTCATTTTGAGATGTCTGATCATCACCTTCTCTTTCATAATTTTGATTACCTTGTCTTATTTCTCTACATTTTCTGGAGAAATTACTATGACTATTCTTCATAACACATTCAATTTTCCATGATCTCAATTCTGCTCTTCACAACAGCAATGTGCATTTTATTTGTGGTATTGTATTTTTGATTCTGTATTGTCTTTCCATCTCCTATGTCTTTTCCTAACCATTCTGTATCTTCTCATTTTAACCCAACGTGAATTGTCCTGCTGTTTCTGTCTGCTTGGTGGTGTAAATTCCTTTTCAGGACTAAAGACAGATAAAACATTGGTGCTAATGGATCAAAGACAAATTGTCAGAATCTAGTAGACTTTTATGGCACTTTACAAAGTAAAAGGTGGAGGGTTTTAACTTTCCTCCTTGCCCTGACGTCTAACACTCTCTATAGAAGGGATATATGTAAACTACAAAATTCACAGTAAATAGACAGGACTCTTGAAGTCTCTGATTCTACTTGAAGATCATAGCTTCTGGGAATTAGACCTCTTAAACATTAGGCATGGCTTCCAACAACTCCTTGCTCACAGAGATGAAGAGAAATGAAGAGGCTTTCTTCATTGCAGGTTCTATCCTATGGCATCAGAGCAAGAGCAATCCTGCTTGCCTTAAAGTAGTTTAAAAAGTGCTAAGTGCTTCATTTTTCTATTTTTATCTATTTGTAGTTAGGAAACAAACATAAAAAACAAAACCTGAACCAATTATTACAGTATCCTCATAATAACAGCTTTTTGATGCATATAATCATATATACACACTCTGAAATACCTGGTCAAGAATTAGGAATAGTTAAGAAGGACTACTACTGCTGAATCCTATCACTCAAAGTTTAAATCCATATGTGAAGCTCGCTAAATAGAATATTTGTGAAAATTTCTTGGCTATTCTGACAATTGGCTGAAAGTCCACCCAGGCTGGAGTGCAGTGGTGTAATCTCAGCTCCCCACAACCTTTGCCTCCTAGGCTCAGGCAATGCTCCCACCTCATTAAATTTTTGTTTGTTCTCTATGTCTTCATATATTTTGGTGAGACTTTTGGAGAGTCCACCCAAGTGTCCAATCACTTATAACCTAAATTCCTATATTTGAATTACTAGTATTAGGATGATTGTTGACTAAATTTAACCTATCAAAGATATAGTTTTTCATTTCATTCTCCTTAAAACAAACATCTCAAAATTTTATTACACAAAATTATATTACTTTATAATGTGTTATACCCTACATTAGGTTTTATTTTATTTTTTTCCTTTCAAAGTGGAGACCAAAGTTGCAGGTATCAGAATCCTCTGAGATGCGGATTGAGAATATAAAGCCATGTCTGGCTTTACCACAAATCTACTGAATCAGAGGCTCTAATTCCAAGAATCAGTGTATTTGAAAAGCTCTTCACGTGATTATTATCACACTGAAGACTTCAGTGACCTCTGCTGTATTATAAGCTGTATTAGCCGTTTCTCCCACTGCTATTAAAGACATACCTGAGGCTGGGTAATTTATAAACGAAAGAGGTTTAATTGACTCACAGTTCTTCTGGGCTGGGGAGGCCTCAGGAAACTTACAATCATGGCAGAAGGGGAAAGAAACATGTCCTTCTTCATATGGTGGCAGCAAGAAGTGCAGAGCAAATTGGGGGGAAAATCCCCTATAAAACCAAAAGATCTCGTAGGAACTCCCTCACTATCATGAGAACAGCATGGAGGTAACTGCCCTCATGATTCAATTACCTCCCATTGGGCTCCTCCCATGACATGTGGGGATTATGGGAACTGCAGTTCAAGATAAGATTTGAGTGGGGACAGAGCCAAACCACATCACAAACCTAATATAAAAATGGTGCAACTAAAGAAAGGTCTTTGGGGGTTATTTCAAATAATGTGCAAGGAACAAATCCCCAGACACACACACACACACACACATGTGCACGCACGTGCATGCACACACACAGACACACACACACACACAATTTCTACAAAATATTACCACACCCTCATCTAGTATAAACTTGTTATTTTGTTATTAAAACAAGCATTTGGGTAGCTGGAAACACTAAGGTAAAAAGACATTTCAATGACACAAGGCATTAGTGTTGGCCTAATTCATTTCTATTATGTTTTCATTTTAACTACTTAATAGAGAAATTTATAATTTCATTTTAGTATTAGAATAAACTGAAGAAAAAGACCTAATGTTTGCAACTAGTGAATAAAAATCCAACATAGAAATAATTTGATCCATTAAACCTTTGGCATCTGCCTTGAAAAGTACATATGTTTCTTTGTGTTATTTCTCAGTGTATTAATATGAGAAATGCATGAAGCACAGAAGTTAATAGGAATACTGAGAGGTTTACTAGACCACTTACAGTGTAATTGTGACCTGTCATTACTGTGAATTTTTTTTAAACAGTGATTAATCTTAGTGTTATATTTATAGATTGTTTTCAGTCAATTTTTTTTGTTAAGTACAAAAGTGACTATATATTTTCATCCCACAATATGTTAAGACATTACCAAAGCTTAATAGAATAAATTAATACATAATGAGCAAGGGAGAGGGGGCAGCTAAGTATACAGTATGAACAGTCCTACAGTAGGGATTCCAATATACCTGGATACCAGCTATGTGACAATATAGAATTTACTTAACTTCTCTGTGCCTCAATTTATTTTTCAATAAAACTGGCCCCTAACTGTGCCCACCTGATCAGTTTGTTATACTGATTAAATAGCATAATATGTGAAAAGTTCCCAGCATCTGACACAGTAAGATGGCCTACATTTTATTAGTTAGAAATTTTTACTACATTTCCAAAAGCTAAACAGCAACATCAAGATGGCTGGCGAAGATTAAAAGTCAGTCCAGGCTGGGTGTGGTGGCTTACACCTGTAATCCCAGCACTTTGGGGGGCTGAGGCAGATAGATCACCTGAGGTCACAAGTTTGAGACCAGACTGGCCAACCTGGCAAAACCCTGTATCAACTAAAAATACAAAAATTAGCAATTAGCCGGCATGGTGGTGTGAGTCTGTAATCCCAGCTACTCGGGAGACTGAGGCATGAGAATCACTTGAACCTGGAGGTTGGAGGCTGCAGTGGAGATCACACTATTGCACTCCAGCCCGGGCGACTGAGTGACACTCTGTCTCAAACAACAACAAAAGTCCAATCACCCAATCCTTCTGCTTATATGCAGCTGAATATTAAGAATAAAATGGGGTTTCTTGCATGTCTATTATGTGCCTAAAACTTTCCTAAATTCTGGAGGAGATAATAGGAAAGAAACAATGGCTCTTGCTTTTAAGGTGTTTATAATCCAAACAGGTCAATCATCAACCAAATGTGCTAAATAAACTGAGACTAATTTAGGAACATTCTTTGGATTTGTGGTTTCTGTTCCACATACTTCTTTTCAAATTAATACATACTAATTAAAATTTCTCACACCACATCACGACAGATATGTGCTAACACAGTTCAACCTTCTTGTTTAGTTTTATTTTATTTATGTTATGTCATGTTTTGTTGCAAACCAGGAGAAGTTAGAAATAGTGTGAGCTCTTTTTTCACTTCAGAAAGGACTTAGTATAGGGTTTTTTCAATCTCAATTTCTTCCCTACCTCACCTTCTTCAAAATGTCCTTCTCTCTCCTCACCTAATGAAAAGGTATCATATCTGAATTACTTACTAGGCTTTTTGCAAGCTCAGTTGAAATTATAAAACAGATGATGCTGCTTCTGGGAAAAAAGACGAATCTGTTCGAAATGAAGATGAGACATACGCCGGAACACAGGCATTTGTAACTTACTCAGGATTACAAAGAAAAAATTAAGAAGGACATCCAAAGTTGCTCTCGGAATTACAGTTAGACTGCATGCTCAGATGGTTTATCCAAGGCAGTAAGAAATAAACTTTTTTATTACTATATTGATGAATTTTATTACTATTATTGGTTCATTTCTAGCAAACCCAGCATGCTTGCTTACACTTCAGGAAAAATGGTACCTCTCATTTTTTTCCCTTGAAACAAATCCAAGAATGTCTCCCTAATTTACCTTTTTGACTTAATTTTCCAAGATACAGACTGAGTGAAACAGGTAAGGTGGGCGCATAATTTTAACAAGGGTCACAGAAGAGTACACTGGCAGATTTTCAAAACCAGATAGAATCAATGTTAGATTAGTAAGTGACACTTGTAGCCTATTAGAATTTAATGAGTATACTATATTTAGACAGATATGACAGATGTTAATCTCTGACATTGATAAAAATGCCTAAAAGTTCATTTTAAAGAAAGATCTGAGTATGAACGCAAACTATGACATGTGCTGGTTATGTAAACTCTGGCAAGTTTCTTAAGCATCTAGACTTGAGTCTCTAAGTCTGCAGAATGGGCCCAATGATACCCACCTCCTAAGGTTATTTAAATAAGAATGCATAGAAAGTGTTCAATAAAGCTCTAGGCACATAAAGATCATATTATTCAGAGGCCTCGATATTCCCACATAGCTGCTATGAATTGTTAGAATAGCCAGTGCTGCTGAGGAATGCAAAAATGCTGATCAATATTCTAGCAGCACAAAAGTCTGTCAATATAAATTTCCAAATACCACCAAGAGCATATATTAACTTAAATACTGGGATTTATAAATCCATGAACAACAATTTTCTTCCTTTTTTTTTTTTTTTTGTTTGAGGCAGGGTCTCACTCTTTTGTCCAGGCTGGAGTACATGGATGCAATCTTGGCTCACTGCAGCATGGACCTCCGAGGCTCAATTGTTCCTCCCATTTCAGCCTCCAGAGTAGCTGGGTCTACAGGTGCATGCCACCATGCCATGCTCAGTTTTATATTTTTGGTAAAGACAGGATTTTACCATGTTGCTCAAGCTGGTCTCAAATTCCTGGGCTCAAGCGATCTGCCTGCCTCAACCTCCTAAAATGCTGGCATTACATGTGTGAGCCGTTGCCTTCCGTCTGACAACTTTCTTAAAATTGTAAGTGCTACTGTACGAGATATAGTTAGGTTTACAGAAAAAGGAAAACCAAGGTATTGCTTAGCTGTCATAAAATTGTGTAAAGATTAAATGAAATATGCTAGTGGTTTTCTCACAGAGTACACACACTCAGAGTTACACTGTACACAGAAATTTATATATCCCACAAGTAAACTGATTTTAAGGGAATCATTTTTTAGTTTCCCAATTTCCATAGGTATGATTTCTTAGGTTTTATATGCCTGAGAAACAATGCAATCAAGACACCATGCTGATTCCTCTGCCTCAACTCCTGTTTCAACAGTCCTTCCTCTACTTTCAAAAAAAAGTGTATTTCTCATTGCTCTGAAATATTTCAATGATGTATATAGGATAGAAACATGTTGGGGTACCCAACAAAATAATTCAAAATATTGGTGTTGGTTTTAAAAAAGTGATTGATTCTAATGATTAACAAAAATTCTTGCTAATCAGGTAACTCCCAAGCTCCCGATTTCAATAAAATTGAAAGAGCAAGTAATCAAGTTGCTCAAACAAATTTTTGGCTTACAATGGGAAAGGCATTCAAATATTTGGGTAAATGACTATACTAAGCTCCTTCCAGTTTATTTATTTAGATAAACAAGGATTTTCAGTGTCCACACCTAAAAGCGAAAGAATAAAATTGATAATGAATTCTATTTTAAAAAAATAATATGTCTCAATGGATGCGTGATAAAATTATTTAAAAAGCAATATATTTCTCAGTAATAAGTGAATCTTCAATAAAATTCACTTTTATTTTGAATAATTATAAATGTTTATGATATATTTATGTTGTTTTGATAAATTATAAATTCTAACAATACAGGAAATAATTTGTCATTTAAAAGACTTAATTTAGGAATCTTTAAAATGTAAATGCCCATTTATAGACATACATTTTGTTAAGGAGTACTTCCAAAGAGGATCCTTAAAAGATGTTCAAGTATTAAAAAAACATAAAATTAGGATAAAATTTGATGGAGAAATTGATTAAAAATATGAGTTTTAGGAGAAAATAAGATGCAAAACTTCCCACTCATTCTTAGAGCATGTTTATGAATTTTTAAATGGATGATGACAAATACAAAAAAGCACAGTGTGTTATTTATTCTTACTAGGTTTATTTAAAAGAATGCTGAAACAGTTTCATTTAAAGAATTAATATTTGCAAAACATGGGGAATTATGTCTTTTGCTAGCAGTTGAATTTATTGCTAAAATTCTCAGGTCAGCTAAAATGAGTGAGGAGTATATGGTTTATAACGTTTTGAATGTAGGGTATTTGTCACCATAACAATTCAAAAACCACAGAAATAATGTGCTATATATAAAATCTTCAGTACAATTTCCAATCCAATATTTCTTCACTGAATTGAGTTGAAATGTTGGATTCTCCAAAAACATAGCAAGTAAAGTTAAGTTGCCCTGATCAAATTCCTTTGTCACCTCTCTTCTGATACCGACTCTTATCTTCACTCCTATATAACCCTTGCACTCTCCACTTTCAAGTATCAGATACCATGTATGTGTCTCAAAGGTTTACTATGCCCCACACTTAAGGACCTCTTGGAATCTGAAGTGTTTTCTACCAGGCATTCACATGGTATTACATTGCTGGGCATGCATATCAGGACATTTGTCTGTCGGAAGAAGGTTTCAAGCAACTTCCAGGATTGATGAATAGTATCCTGAACACTGTGAAGATGACTTTGGAAGAGCTAAGTGCACAGTGTAACAGTGCTAACAGCAGGAACACTGCATTGACATAGCATATCTCCACAACATTGGTTATCTCCCCCTTTCCACTAATAACAGGATAGCACTGTTTGGGGATGGCAGGAAATAAGTAAATTAAGAGAGAAAAGCAGTAGGCTACCAATACTGTTGCTTCCCATACTTTAAGGGTTTGAAAACATAACTAGGTAATTTTGCATGTAAGGACTGTCCTAGAAGAGAGCTGTTATTACTCAATATGCTAGTGTCTATACAAAGCTAAGAAGAAAAACAATATTTCACAATCGTGAGCTTAATTTTATCCTTGTCTGACTCACACTTGTTTCGTTTTCAAAGGACTAGTAAATATCCATAAATTGTCTTCAGTGGCACTCAGAATAAATTCTTTCTGCATAAACAATGGTTTGCACTCAACATTTATTCTTAAATGGAGTGACATGTTCTTTTCTACTCCGAGACCTCAAAGACTCTGTTCCACTTTTTCTAAGAATGAATTCATATTTCATTTACTATAATTTGTTTCAGATACTTAACTGTGGGCAGAGATTATTATTTACTTATCAAATACTATAACCCTCTAATTTTACCATTGCTTAAAGCTTTTGACATTATTTTGGAAATAAGATATTCAAACCAAAATGCTCAATGATACTAATCTTTATTCATCTGTTCTCAAAGTGTGGTTCCCACATTGGTAGCAAAAGTATCATCTGGAATTTGTTAGCAGCGAACATCCTCAGGTACTCCCAGACTTATGTATCAGAAACTCTGGGGAAGAGGTCCAGAGATCTATGTCGCAACAAGCCCTCCAGTTTCTGATGCATGTGAAAGTTTGAGAACCACTGATCTACTGGAATCTCACCTCATCAAAAGAATGATGATATGCAAAAACTGGCTACAGTTTACAAGTTAAATAAGAGTATTTTCTTTACTTAGATAAATCCTGATCAATAAAAGACTCATAAATATAAATCATAAATCCAATAAATTAAGAGTTAATCTAATTTCTTCTTATGTAATCAGGCATTTGCTTCCAGCAGGAAGCAACTTCTTCAACTACTGAGAGGCAATGACATTTTGATAGTCCTTTAGATGTGAGGAATAAATGTGTTGGAGAGTAATGCTAGAGAGTTTGGTCTGATGCTTAGGGATTTAAGACGATGAATGGATAAAGATGGTGAGGAATCTCATTCCAGTCATGCCCTCATTTCCTGATTTCCCTTTTCACTGTTTGGTCTTCTTCCCCTTTTCCTTAGGGAGTCGAGTGATTGATAGCCTAATCCAATGACTGTATTACAGCTGCCTCAACTAGGACTCTTTTTCTTATCATTAGCAGTTAGCCTATGGTTAAATTCACAGCTCACTGCTTGGTACAGCCCCTGAGATTTAAGGGTCTGGCCTTTAGAAAATATTTAACATAAAACTGAAATCTTGACATACTGAGAACTCAGTTCTCTGCAAGGCTTCCTTAATTAATCCAATGTACTGTACCATTGTTCTGTATGAGACTGTGACATGGTGAACTGTTTCTGAAGCTTACAGAGATGTGTAGTTCTAAATTAAACAACTACTGACGTGTACCTACACTGATTTTTTAGTACAGTAGATATGCATGAATCTGTGAATATTTAAATTCAAGCTCAAACAGTGACACAATACTCCCTAGTTTTACTTTCATAATAGAACATTTTTGATTAATTTCAAGCTTGAAATCATTCTTTATGAAAAAACACACACAGAGGAAAGAAATTTAATAATTCATTACTGCTGCTGCAAAGGTAAGTTTTCTTAATATGCTTGTCAGAGTCCTTTGGTTTACAAAGTCTATCAAATATTTTCTTAGGAACTGGAGCAGACATTAATTTATTTTCCTAATTTTGAACCAAAGGAAAAATATATAATATCCAGGTACCCGTGAATTTGTTGGCTTTTAAATACTATTTGATTCTACCATTTATCTGCAGGACAATAGTTATTTTAAAATACCTAAGGATGTAGACCTTGATCTATGCTTTAAACCTTTGCCCTTGCTCCAGTCTGTCGATGAGCTGTAAGCATCTATGAATATGGCAGCTGAGTCCCAGATGAAAAATTATGCATCTCATAAACTGCTATTCTGCTGAAATGTCAAGCCAAGGCAAGGCTGTACCTCAGACTCAGCACTTGGCATTTTCCTTCTGTCTGCTTTGTTGCCATGAAGCAAACATGAACAGTGAGGATTTGTGTAGGGCAGGTAGCAGGCGAGCTCACTGTCAAAAATCTATTATTAGGGCTCTGATCTCCTGCACAGACCAACGATGGCTAAACAGTGAGATACTCAGGGTCCAGGAAAGGCAATATAATGAAAGAGGGGATTATTTGTCAATCTGTACATGAATATATTCAAATGGGCATTATTCAAATGAGAATATTTCTAACGGTGAGCCTCTCTCAACCAAAGTGATAATTTTTTTTTTCCCATTTATTTATTTTATTGCATTTTACATTTTGGGGTACATGTGAAGAACATGCAAAATTGTTGCATAGGAACACACGTGGCAGTGTGATTTGCTGCCTTCCTCCCCATCACCTACATCTGGCATTTCTCCCCTTGCTATCTCTCCCCAGCTTCACACCCCCCACCCTCCCTCCCCTATTTCCCCCCAACTGACCCCAGTGTGTAGTGCTCCCCTCCCTGTGTCCATGTGTTCTCATTGTTCAACACCCGCCTATAAAGATTGTACTAGCATCTTTATTTGAAATGCCTACTTTTGATTGTTCTGCAAATATAGTACATATATTTTTGTATAACAAGGTCTTTAATAGTTTGATCACTTAAACTTGTAATAAGCTAAGAATGTTTTTACATATATGAATAACAGGCCAGGTTTTTCGCATTACTTTTGTACACACAAAGAGGAAAAGAGATAAGTGAGTGTAAAATGGAAGGCTCTCCTTTTAGTTATTCTTTTTGGCATGATTTATCACATTTTTATTCATTTAAATTCCAACTTTATCTATCAGGTTATTTTAGACGTTCAATGTTAAAGCCTAAGCTCTTATTGATAAAGATGATTACAACAGATAGCTTAAATTTTATGACAGATAGTAGGTGTGTTTTTCTAAAAGCAATTTATGCATCAATAATCATGTGATTGACACATAAAAAATCCAGCACATTTAAAATGACTTCCCAATTAAAAAAAATACCAACACTGTATTTTATGATAGAATTGTAATGTGTGGTGTAAGAACTTAAAGCAATCCTGCCAAAATCTTCAGTTGCTGGCATGTGTGAAAATAGTTATTTAAAGAAAAATGTAACTAAAACTTCTGAGTTTCGAATCTGTTTTGTTTTGCCATCTTCCTGATTTTACACAAATATTCACTAATAAATACAACAAAATAAGTGTATGATTAGAGTGGGTTACACTGGATTTGTGTTTATGTAATGCCCAGTAGCAGAGTGCATGCTGCTAAGTTATTGCATTCTAACAATTCACGCCTTAGTAATTATCTTAAAAACATACATAAACTATGTGATGTGAAGTCCATACAAAAAATCCTTTTTTAAGCTACTATATTGATTCACATTTGTGCAAGTTTTCTAAAGTATGTAATTTGTACTTACTTCTGGTCTTACACTGACACAGACCTACAAATTACTAACTAAATTTCTAACTTGTATCTTCTTGTATTAGTATTTCCTATTAGAAACACCTTTAGGAAGTTTGTAACCATACAAGCCAGTGTCCCATATCTCAAGTAGCTAGATTTCAAATCATTTATATTTACTTGTAGGTTCTAAGAACATTCATGGAATATGCCATTATAATTTATTGAGAAATACACAATCATTTATTGGATTCTGTAATAACCTCTATGAGAGAAGTAACTTTGGGCTGAAATAGAGAGAAAAATCTTAAAAGCTATCTTTCATAAATTATCAGAAATCAATAATAAAGTTTATAAGTCTTAATATTGAACAAAATGTGTTTCGTTTTAATTGCATAAGTAGATAAATAATTAATAATTTCAAACAAGCATTCAAAATTTGAAGTTAAGAATCAGAAATTCTTTTTTTTTCTGGCAAAAATAGAATAAATTTGGCAAATAAAATAATTTAAAACAATAAGTTAAATTTTCAAGCTTGTGGGAAGTAAATTATATTAAACCTAAGTGTCTATCATTATTTCAATTTAAATGCCTTCTGCACTCTTTCCTGTGTGTGTGAATGTGCATGTGTTTGCATACGCAACATACAAAATATATACAGGAAAATGAAATTTATTCCCCATCAATAAAAGACATTAAAAACACAAGGAACAACAACAAAAACTTCAAATGAATTTACCCCATTGAAAAATGCTTGATTACTTTTTCTCCCAAAGCACCTGTAAATGAATAAATGTTATCCTCATGAAGTCAGCTGCAAGAAAGACATCTTTAGTTTATGCCATGCAGGACTGACTCTTAACCAGCTCTGAAAGGATCTTACCCACAGGGAGGATTTCATGTGAAAATGTCACACCACAGCTGGATAACACCATTTATATAGGTGATAGCAATCACTGAGTTGGGGCTATCTTAAGATGCCCTCATTATTTGGGGATGAATTCAGAAAAAAAAGGTCAAAATTTGAAACTAAAACAAGCGAAAAAGAAAAATACTAGGAAAAATAATGAGTCATGCACTCAAGGATGGAGTTTATAATTGTTACTGAGATTAGAGTTTCTTCCAATCAAACAAAGTCAAAGAATTTTTTTCTTCCTTTCCTCTCCCCAAACCCAATAAACTATTCAACTGTGTGGTGATACATGAATTAACCGCTGTTTGATACAACAGAAGTTTCTGCATGGATTCTAGAAAAAGGAAAGTTAGGTCATAACAACTTAGTGTTAAGTCTATATTGCCCAAAGAAAGGTAGAGAATTCTTTAGAATCAATGGTTTAGACAGACTACTTATATGGTGGACAGCTTAATCAGCCATCCTTGTTAGATAAAAAATATTCCTTATGAATACCAAACAAGATTACCTTTTAAATTGTTTTCACTATGACATCATCTGATGTATAATTCAACTTCCTGATGGAGCAATACTATGATGTATTTCTCCCATAATTGAAATTCAACTTTATAAATCACTTTATGAGTTTGCTTCATATATTTAAGCACCCCTCACCTCCTAAGAATCTAATCATCTGTAGCTGAATTAGAAAAATAGTTCTAAAATAGCAAAACCGGGGATAAGACCTTGGAATGAGGTCATAATTCGCTCTCTTGATGGAACTTTTAAAATACAGCAGGTAAAAGTTATCCTTCTACAGTCTTAATGACTTCTTTTATTTAACAACAACAACAACAAAAAAAACCTCCCTCTGAAACAGTAACTCTCAAACTCTTTTGAAGATAACTAAGTAAAAAGAGCATTTTACATTATGGCACATATAAGGGTATATTACGTGCATAGCTGAAAAAGAAGTTTGACCAAATAATGCTTATCCCAATTATGTGCAAAGCATTCTGACATTTCTTATTCTATTTTATTATTTAAAATGTTGATTACCGTTCAATAAACTTGATTTCACAGTATATTCGTGAGTTGGGAACCAACCTTTGAAAAACATTGCTCTGGAATCAAGGCTACTTATATCTGAAATAATTCAATTGACATTCCTTAGCTGAGGTAATGTTTTCCCAATGCAAGTCACAGTCCTTTATTAGCTAACACATTTTCTCTAGAAGAACATTCTTGAAATGTGCCCATTTTTCTACAGCAGGTATACTACTCCAGGTGCCTCACTGTTTCCGTATGTAAACAACACATAATCTTCATTTCAAAGAGCAAAAATCTTATTCTGAGAAAAATAACAATTGAACAAACAGCTGGAGAATATACTGAAAGGGGAAAATGTCCTTCAATGGCAATGAAAAGTATGTGTTGTGTTTCAGGTGGCTATCCAAAATTAAACTCTACTTAGTTTTCACTTCATAAAAATCTGTGATTCATGCAGCTCCCCTGAAAGTAGACATTGCCATGGTCTGAGAGAACACTTGAACAGATTAGCACTTTGCTATGGTAAATTTTTTAAAAATCTTATAAAAATATCTAGCATATTTTATGTAATTTTCAGTATTAAAGCTGCATTTGGAGTCCTGACAACCATATTTGATAAAATTCTCATAAAATTTGAAACCATTATTATTTAACACAATTTTGCTAGGCTAAGTTTTGTTACAACTCATTCGAAAGGTACTCTGTTATAGAACTTGCTCTGTCCTAAAATATATTATCATTGCCTATTTAAGCTGCTTTTCAGATTCTATTACCTTTAAACTTAAGCAAGCATTGCGTTAAAGGAGGAAAGCCATATTAATTTTGTCAATGTAGAGAAAGGCTATTTTCAAAACAGATTGCTTAATGTGAAGAAACTTAATATAGAACCTATAAGAAATGAGGTACAAGTCCTTTTAAATGTTAGAGATTTTTGTTGTTTAAAATGAAAGTTCCATCCAGGCTTAGCTAAGCTTATAGCCCAAGTGAATATTTATATATGAATTTATAAACCTTAGAAATAGAGTTTTATGGAAATGCTAACAGGTCCTGAGGTATGACTGAACTTGTTTTCAGGTACTGCTATAATTTCCAGTGTGTACATGCTTAAAGACTGCAACACAAAAGACTTTTTCTAATGTTGTAATTCTGTCTTGTTATTATACTGAGTTATAGTATGGGAAAATATTCAGAAATTTCAGCTTAAATAAGAAAACATGAATGGTGTTACTTATATAAAATACTACTGCAATAGTTCTTTTATTAATTTTTAATGTTCAGCACCCTCTGTGACCTCCTTTATTCTCTTGCTGTCAACATGGCAGGCTGGAAAAACTGAAATGGGCTGACAGAAAACATAGTGCATGTTACAGCCCAACTCCGGAGTCTCTTGACTCTCTTTCCGTGGCACATGCTAACGTGGCCATGTTATTCTGCATTACAATAATATTTAAGGCCCTGTTTGATAGCGCCTGATAAAAGCGGGCTGTGTCTGGAGCCTGAACAGGTGCTCCTCATCAGCCTTCTTTCTGACATTGTGGGAATGGCATTCAATTGAAAGCAGAATATAACCGTTTTTGTTCATCATGGCTTATAGACATACTTCATACTCTCAAAACAGAATACCTCAGCATGGATAGAGCTTTATTTGTGTCTGTCCAGCCTCTTCCAAAAGCACATTTTGGTCTGATTCAGCAATGTTTTTCTTGAACAGTGGGGCACTGCTATGTTATATATATTTACCACTTTCTCTATCACCAAGGAGACTAATCCCCATAGCAGTACAGTCAAGAACCTTACAGCATTGCCTTTGCAAGATCAAGTTCATGTTGTCACAGTCACAGAGTGCACAGGGTAAAGATACTGAACAGGACCTTGAGATTAAAATCTCTCTTTTTCGAATTCAAGTGTATGATGATGAGAAAAAGAGTGCAAAGGTGTGAGGTCTGTAAATGTCTTGTCAGCTGATGCTTAATTCAGTGCTTTAATGGTTTGTTTGGGACAGTTGTGAAAGCAAGGTTTTTGAGGAAAGTAGATGCCTAAATTTTAGGAAGAATGAAAACTAGTCCAGACTATGAAAAAGATATTATAATGAGGGTGCTTATATTTTTCTCTTGGAGGGTCCTGGTATTAAGCCTTACTAATAAGTGCCGAAAGAACTGAGAGACAATGAGAAATTCTTAGGAAAGCATGGAGCACAAGAGAATAGACCTTATCTTGATATTCTTTCATCCTGTGCTAACAGTCACTTGGGTTTTCACATTCAATTTGTTCTGTCTGTCATAATTATTCGGAATATTGACTAGCTATTGGAATCATAAAGGACACAGAACACTTTCATGTAACATGATCTCCTGATTTTTCAGCAAACTCCAAGGAAGCCCAAAGCAAGAAATGGGCAACACCTACCAGAGACTCCTCCATATGTAGTTCGCTTTGCAATCCCCACTGCTGGCCAGGGTGTGCCATCAGATTTTAATCCCATCAGACCCGAGACAGTGTTGGTGGCTGTAACGCCATCTGCACCACCTGTGAAAGACACATCAATATTTTCATGAGGCTCCTACAGACATGATAGTTAAAACCCATTCAAGCCCTTACAACCCAGAAAAATGCACATTCTACTATCTCTTGAGAACATGTCTTCTCTTCAAGATCTTCACTAATTTAACTCCTACATTTATGTTTAAAATTTTAAACATTAAAAAAGTTTTAATGACCACAACTTTACTGTCTCAATTATTATACTGACTTGTTGATATCAGATGTTTTGTATTCAGTGTTATTTTCCAGGTAATTTATATTATGTTTGCAAGTCAGGGTGCAATTTCCCTGGGATGGAACATAAGCATGTATGATTTATGTATTCAACAGATATTTATTGAGCATGTGTTTAAGGAAGTCAGCTAGGGCCTATAAAATATAGAGAGAACTCATAAGAAATTTCACATTGTGGAAACCGGATTTTTTTTTTCTTTTTTACTTCATGAAAGGTTAATATGCTGAATTATTACATTATGAGGTCATTTATTTTGGAGAGGTTTGCTGTGACTGTGTTTTTTGTTGGCATAATATGTGAAATAAGTGTTTATTAGGAAAAACCATAAATGATCTTGTGTTTCCAGATCAAAGTTCCTGGTCCATTTGCTAGTGTGAGTCCAGGTATAAAACTCCTGTGTTTGTGGGATCAAGCGCTCAATTGGAAACTTTTAAATTTTAAACAAAAAAAATATGCACATGTGTAGGAAAAGACATACTTGAGTATGGCTACATGATATAGGCCAATATTTATAATACTGAGCAACTTATTCAAGTCAAGTTCTTACCTTCCTTTGCAGCTCTTGCGATGCTCACAATATCGGTGACATTTGGGGTCAACTTGGCAAAAAAAGGAATCCGAACAGCTTGCCTAACCCAGCGGCAGATGTTCCGCACCAGCTCTGGATCCTGTTCAAATAGGTCAGTTAAATATAGAACATAATTAAAGAATTGTGATCAAAATGTGTATTGGAACAGCAGCAAAGCCAGAGACATGCAAGACAAATCCAACTTGACAATGAGCTACATGATATATTTCTCAAATTCCTCCTCAGTATTACACCTAGACTCATTAGGGAACTAAGGTTAACACACTTCAAGTGAACTGCAAATTCATCACATAAAGGTTAAATTCCTCAAGAGAGCTTTTAGAAAATAAAATTTCAAAGAACAAAGTGGAAGAAAGTGTTTCCCACTTTCAGTTAAATATTACCAGGAATGAAACACAAACTTTTGATGGTAAGTACAGGAAACATTACAAAATTTCTAGTGACCTCATTGGTTTAAGCAAAATAAAAAAAACATTTAAACTGCTGACTCTCAAGTGAATGATATTAAATCTAAAGCTTGTTGTTTTCATTATTAGACTTAGTCTTGACATGTATTCAAAATAAATCTATCTATGACTTTATCATCAATCTATATGTGATATATACTATATGCTAATATGGAATAATTCAGCCTTGTATCATACATGACCTGATCAGCAACTTTAAATTACTTTTGTAAATGTTACCAATATCTATGCAGCGTTTTTTAACACTCACAAACTTGAAAGAATTGATCAAAATGACAAAAATGAAATAAAATTTCAAATGCTCATTTTAAAAAGCAAGAAATAGACAATTTCTTTTCCTATTTTCTGTGATTTTCCAGGCTTTATTTTCTCATGGAGGGGGGCAAGTATCATTTAGAGGGCAAACACCTATCCTTTCCGTTGAAATAACTTAGCTACAGTACAGTAATGTTCTTTGATTTCAACACATACAATAGTCCTTTTTTTCATTACTTTTAGTGCAAAATTTATTCTGACAGGTACTGATAATGTGCTTTGATAAATTACCTTAAACTATGCAATAGCAATTCATTATTGAACTTGGTAATATTATCTTAGCAAGTTAAAATGTTTTTGAATAAAAGAAAAGCCTAGAAAAATACAGTCATATATTTAAACTATGAAATAGTAGGCAAGCATATCATTTGTAATTAATATTTTTATATGTAAGAAAGTTGCTCCTTGCATTTTAACCTTTCAAATTCCTTTAAGATGAAATTTCTAATGTTGTAACCTTTAGAAAGAACCTTTTCACTTAGGTTTAATGTGTCTTGATCCGTCATCCTGTATTACTCGGAAAGTTATGCATTTTTGTGCTAAGATACTGCAATGAGGTAATTTCTGTTGATTGTTATTGTCTCTATTCCGCAAAACAATACTTTTAAAAAGAAGTCTTTGGCTTGGCTTGTTCTTTTTTTAGAACAGTAATTTCTTCATTAAACATAAATATTAAAAAAGTACTATATGGAATGCTTATAGGGCATACAGTACATTATGAATAGTAAAATGAGGAGACTTAGCTGTACAAATTCTAACTCATGAAAATGGAGATCTGCCCCTGCCCATGCAATGCTCATGAAATATTTATAACCACTGCATTGGTATTATGAAGGCAGTTGCATCTTTGTGACTTTCATTTCTAAGTTATGAATTTCCATGGGACTTAGCCTAGAAATGACAGTAACTCTAGATGATATGAATTGCATGTCCTTTGTGAAAGCTCTTTTTAAGGCAGAATTTGACAATAATTTAAAGATCACTTGAATCGCATAATACATGGAATGTATCCTGATAAGAATTACTGAAACAAATTTGTAATATTATTTGGTTCCAATAGAGTAAACACTAATAATCTGATATAGGCTTCTAAGTGGCTTTCAATACTATTGACCCCCATGCTATAATAATTTACTTTGAACATTTGTCAGACTTTTTTTTCTGATTTTCACTAGATGACTGCTTTAAATGACTGCCTATTACCCACTGTTTAACAACTTGGAATTTGTTCAAAGGTTTTCTAATCCTTAGAAATATATGGATTTTGGGTTAGCACTGTTTATTTGAATCATCTGTCTCTATTTTGAGATAACATAATATGACCGTCCCATACTTCCATGAGTTAAGTTGACAGTGTTCACGTATATTTTTCTCATCTTCATACTTAGCCAAGTCTGCTGCTGAACTAATCATCGTAGCCAGTATAAGTACAGTTTGGTTACCTGAAAATTTTAAAAACAACTTTTAACCAAAATTATTGTAAAAAAAAATTTTTTTTTTTGAGACATAGTCTTGCTCTGTCGCCAGGTGCCAGGCTGGAGTGCAGTGGTGCAATCTCAGTTCACTGCAACCTCCGCTTCCTGGGTTCAAGCAATTCTCCTGGCTCAGCCTCCGGAGTAGCTGGGACCACAGGCGCGCGCCACCATGCCCAGCTAATTTTTGTATTTTTTAGTAGAGACGGGGTTTCACCACGTTATCAATATCTTGACCTTGTGATCCGCCTGCCTTGGCCTTTCAAAGTGCTGGGATTACAGGCATGGGCCACCGCGCCTGGCAATAATTGTAAAAATTAATGATTGTTCTGTGTATTGCAAAGTTTTGTTCGACAGGTATAATAGAGAATATTCTAATACAACTAGAAATGTGGTGAGGCCAAGAATATCATGAAATGAATCTATATACTTTTGGGGAAAAGAGTAGAGTGTAACTATTTATGCTTTCCTGGTTTCATCACAATTTTGATATTAATGTTAAAAATCTAAAAGCAATTAATAGTGTCTGCGTCTTGACCTTCTCATTTTCTAGTCATAGCATCAGAGGGTTTTGCCTTTTTTAACAAGCCAGTTTTTAGAATCTTATTGAAATAAATAAATTTTAGACAATTTCTAATCTTCCCCAAATTTTCAGGATCAAAAATATACAAAAGTACTCTTATCTCTCAGACAAATTAAAAGTTTACCATTACCAATACCAATAAAAAGAAACAAAACAAAACAATTATTGAGTGCTCTATTTACAGGCACTAAAAAATATCTGTTGTGTCAATGAATGAGGAATGAGTAAAAACTTGGCAACTTGGCATATTTTCAAATTATTTCTTTATATAGCCATGAAAGTATAAAGTATGTCTAGATTTAGGAAAAACCCAGATATATTTTGTGACAGTGTCTAAAATCATGAAATCTAGGAAGACTGCTTTATAAATCAGGAGTAATTCTGTGAAAAAGTGATGGATAATTAAGCAAAATAGAATAGCTTAACAAATTTTTTAAAGTGTCTAGTACACAAAACATCTACCTAGATTACAAATGCTTTATTGGTGCTTTCTAAAGGCATTAATTATGCTCCTCCCTGAACATGATTTACAACCTCTCCACAGTAGTTGCTTGTCCGTGTATGTGTGTGTGTGTGTGTGTGTGTGTGCATGTTCTTCAATACCTGTTAACCCTTTTGTTATTCAATGTGATCACTAAAGAAAGCTCTGAAGCAATAAAATAATTTCCTGTGATGGAGGGGAATGACGTTATAAGCAGGAGGCCACTTGAAGCCCATAAGAGAATGAGTGACAGGTCCAGGAAGCAAATGGCGGTCTTGAGGATACTACATGAAGTGAAGGTACCAGACCAGACCTGTGAAATGCTGAGAGTTTTGATAAAAGCAAACTTGAGACAAATTTGGCCTATTTGAATATTTTGATGAGTTACAGCCCAGCGTCTGCCTGCAACTAATCTTATCAAGAATAGATTCCTATGAAAATCAAACAATGATGATAACACTACTAGAAAATGTAATGCTGAGGAATATAGATTACTTGCTGCAGTAGTGTCCATTATGCAAAACTGGTTGTTTTTAAAGCTAATTTCTAATCTGGGCCACAAGATAATAATTTTTAATTCTAGTAACTACTCTGTATTTAGTTATACATTAAGGGAATTCTGAAGATGATCCATCTGCTGCTTTTGAGACCCTGAAGATGACCTCTTCATTGTAGGGCAGGCATTTCCACCAATTACTTAGGGCATCAAATCTCACTGGTTTCATGTCCTCTGCAAAGAAATAAGCACTACAGAAATTTCCTGATAAGCTAAATTACAAGTGAAAATTGACTTGAAGAAACATTTCTTTCCCGTTTACCTAGTAATTTTCACTCTGTACAATTCTTTTCAAAATGGCTTTCTTAGAGGCTGGCATTTCAATGAATCCACTGAAAAATTTTACCAGTTATAAAATGCTTTTCACTAAGCAACTCTTAATTCACATGACATGCCAAGAGGTGGCTGGAATTTTCATTACATCCATGTTTCTGATGGAATGAACTGGGGCCCAGAAGATCAATCTGAGTACCAATTTCACCTTCTTAATTTTCTTTCCCATTATTATGTCCTAAACCATCATCTTCTTTAGCAAAATTGCTCCCTAAAGTGAAATTCAGCCATCAACTGTAAACTAGAACTATAAAAAGCTTCTACTTTACTTATACCTGTAAGATTGGAAGTAGCTGCAAAATAATGAGCAAAAGTGATATATTATCCTTCTATGTCAATAAAACAGGACAGGTAGTCAACGATTCCAGGTACAATTATAATATTAGTGAATGCAAAGATTATGTGTTGGAATGGAGGTGTTTTTATTAACTTATTTCTTTTAGCATGTGTCCTTGTATCTGTTTTCCTGACTTAAGAATTCTAATGGTGGGTGCAACCACTTTGGAAATTAGTTGTGCAGTTTCTTATAAAGGTAAACTCTTAATTATATATACGAGAGAAATGAAAGCATACTTCTACATTAAAAATTGCAAATGAATACTCATAGGAACTCTTTTAAAGTAGGCCCAAATTTGAAATAACCCCAATCAATGTTCATCAATATGTGAGAGGATAAATAAAGTTGTTGCATATTCACACAATGGAATATGATCATGCCACTAAAAGAAACTAATGAATCATGCCACAACTTGGAATTAATAAAACAAAATGACGCTGAGTTACAGAAGTATACACTATATGCATATACTTAGAAATTCTGTAAGAGGAAAATCTATGAGTATGAACA
This sequence comes from Sapajus apella, assembly GCF_009761245.1. Taxonomy (NCBI): domain Eukaryota; kingdom Metazoa; phylum Chordata; class Mammalia; order Primates; family Cebidae; genus Sapajus; species Sapajus apella. Next base: position 10,399,529 of record NW_022437004.1, read on the forward strand.
GCAGAGCAGTGGTTGCTAAGACAGAGAATTAGGCGTGGAGGAGGAATTAAGTGGAAACAAGTGTAAGAAAATTTTTGAGGGTAAAGAAAATGTTCCATATTTTTTAAAGGAAAACTATTGATATATTTGAAGATATTACAATTAAAATGTTAATATATTTAAAAACATCGTGAAAAGACAAGCCACAAAGTGGGAAAAGATTCTGCAACGCAACTCATAAAGGAGTAGTATCCAGAATATATAAAGAACCATCTGCAAATTAATGAGAAAAATGGGCAAAACTTTAATATAGTTCATTCACCAAATATGAAATCCAAATGGCAAAAAAATATATGAAATGTTATCAGCCTCATGAACACCTTTCATTTTTTTTCCATATAACGAAAATGCTCATTTAAACCACAATGTGAACCATTATACATCTACCAGATTGGGGGGCTAGGGGAAAGCCAAGTACAAGAATCTTTGGGAAACAGTTTGGCATGATCTAAGTTCCACTCTTACCTATATGTCCATATTTCTAATATGGGTAAATTTCATCTAATATTATAAAAATAATCTAAAGGTACTCAAATATAAATAGAAAAATGAAAGAAAGTGGCATTGTGGGTAATCTATCCTTTTAGCAAATATTTATTCACCATGAGGCACTACAACTTTTCTGTGCTGAATACTAAGATGAATGACACAAGGAAGTTAGAGTCTGTGAGGAAATGCAACCCAGGCACATGATAAAATGGACATTTGCTATTAAGTGTCAAAAAAGATATGCTAATAGTGTTCTATCATTTCAGATTATTTCAGAGCATGTAGCACAGAACCTGACATATAGTAGGCATTCAACAAGTGTTGTTGAATTGGTAGAGCTTAAACCACACAAATTGACACTGACTTTCTTATTTCTATGTACTTGGAAGAAAATGGAAAGTATAGAATACTGGGTCCAGGATAACCTAATGGACAACTGTTTTAGGTACTATGTTGGATGATAGAGATTCAGAGATGTGTGATATGCTGTCCCTATTCTTTAAAAACATAAACCAAAATACTTTATAATCTAGGGGAGAAAATGCATACAACAAACATATAATGTGATTATAGAATGTTGTAAGTGTACATATGTGGAGTGTGTGTGTGTGTGTATGTGTGTGTGTGTGTGTGAGAGGCCACTTTCCTGTGCCTTAAGTACACTTAAGGCCTGTTGTCCTCTCCTCCGCAGGTACATAGCCTTCTCCATTTTGTTTCTCATTTCAAGTTATTTCTTATTTCTTTCTCTCTGCCTAGAATGCCCTTCACGTTTTGTCCCTTGAATAACACCCCTCAAAGCAGCCCTCCATGACAAATTCTTCCATCCTACTTCAACACAGGATGGATTAGTAAATGGCTGCCTCTTTAGTGCTCCTATAATGCTTCTTTATTACTGCATTTATCATAGTGTTTTATAATCATCTTCTCTGCTTAATAATCAATTTCTTTCTACTAGACTATTAGGATGTATTTTATTCTTTTATCATAGCAAAGAGCCTGGTACATGAAAGACAATAAATACCATGTTGAATGAAAGAATGAAGAATTTATAATTGCATACCAGCTTTCCATCTTGAGCCACAAAACATTTGTATCTCCTCTTCCATGGAGCCAAAATAACTGAGAGACACAGGATATTGGTAGCTCTTGCTCCAGGAGTCAATAGAGTTTGAAAACAGTCTTCTGATGCTCTCCATCAGTGAGCTAAAATGCTTGGAGAGAATTGTCCCCTACTGTGGTCTGGAAGTCCATGAGAATCTATCTGAGGGTCCAGGCTGACCATGATTCTTTCCATTTGAATCTTTAATATATTGAGGGTTTTCCAGAGTTTGTACCTCTGACCCTGCCTGAACTCTAGTCCTTAGTCCCTGGGACCTTGAGGGGAAGGGAGATGCTATACATATTTTTGTCAGCTAAAGGGAACTGCATTCCTGTTTTGTTTCTTTAAATAGTATTTCCCGTGAATATAACTTAATACTGTTTTTTCCTTCCTTTCTGATAGGATTTCCCTAGTGTACCATTCCTGACATTGTTTTTTTTTTTTTTTTTTGAGACAGAGTCTTGCTCCGTTGCCCAGGCTAGAGTACAGTGGCATGATCTCAGCTCACTACAACCTCTGCCTTCCAGGTTCAAGCAATTTTCTCTGTCTCAGTCTCCCGATTAGCTGGGATTATAGGTGCCTGCCATCACACCTGGCCATCCAGCTAATTTTTTTTTTTTTTTGTATTTTTAGTAAAGATGGGGTTTCACCATCTTGGCCAGGCTGGTCTTGAACTCCTGATCTCATGATCCACCCACTTCAGCCTCCCAAAGTGCTGGGATTACAGGCATTTGTCACTGCGCCCAGCTTCCTCTGACATTCTTAGTGTCAATGTTCCGCATTCCCACACACTTAATCTGTAAAGCTTTTTTTTTTTTTTTTAACAAATGGACAAGAATTGCCAAAACTACTCACTGTTTAGTTAATTCCTTGCTGCCAGTGTTCTTTCAGGCACTATTTTTAATTCTCTGTGAGGACTCCCAGATTCTCTCCACCAGCTCACTTCTTTTTTACTCTCAAATGGCAAGTGTTAACTGTAGAGATCAGCCCTGAAAGCTATTCAAATTTCAAATCTACTCCACTACAATTTGTTCCTAGGGAATTGGATTCAGATTTAACAGAATTATCTTGCTGGTTAATTCCAACAGGAAATCTACTGCCTCACCTGGCCGTGGTAATGAAGTTTGAGAGACAGCTGCCCAATAAACAGATAAATTAACACTTTCTGCCCACAATTTCATGTGCTATTCTAGACACTGAGTCTCTCAGGGGCACTGTTCTTTATAGCACTATTGCTATCTTCTTCTTATAAATACCTTGAGTTTCTATTTCAGGAATCTCATGTTGCAACAAAGAAATGGAAGCAGGGCTCAGACTCTGCAAGGTAGAGGAAACTCTGCAATTAAAGGGTTAACTTTCTGAAATGTTGAGGAGTCACAGAATCTTTCACCAGAACTGATGAGGAGATATGCAAAGGTAACTAAGTTCTGAAGAGGTCTTAGAAAAATACAAGCAGAAGCAGCCAAAGGCAGCAGACACATGCATGAACCACTCAGATCTACCTTCAGGAACAGACTATGGTCCAGTTGCAAGAGTGTGGTGAGCTGACTGCCTCTAACTGCTTCCTCCTTTAGGTGTGCCTCGCTTCTAAATTGGGTCATGCTCCTTTCAGGGAGACCCCAGTGAATGACAGCAAAACTGTAGTACAAGGGTCTGGCTATTTCTGGTGAATGTGGGACTCCTCTAATAGACACTCTTTGTCCTGAAGCTCCCTACTGGGCTGGCAAAGATTTTTCTTGTGTCTGTATCAGGGTCTGATGGCTCCCCTTTTCCAATTCTGCTTCCTCTTTTTTCCTTTCACAAGCATTTCTCTCCAATAAACCTTTTGGCCTCCTAACTCCCTCTTTGTGTCTGATTCCTGGAGGACTCAACTGACACAGCAGTTCTCTACTTGTACGAAGAATTCTCCCTGTAAGAGGATTAGGCTATATTCTAGGAAAGCCAAAGAAGAAAAAAACTTGCCCAAGTGACCCCAGAATATCTCACTGAGAGGAATTCAAGAGAGTTATGCTGGATCCAAATGAATCTCTCAAATTTCTTCTGACTTCTAGTCCTAACCTTTGGCTTGACAGAACAAGGTCTCCTGGAATGTCCTCAATAGTTAAGTGTTGCTGGTAACCTACCCAGCAATAGTCAGTATATGCTCAGGGGAAAGAAAAGGCCCAATACCAGGAGGCAGGGCTAACTAGTCTTCTAGTAAAAGACTGCTTTTAGGGACATAGTAGGAGACAATGATAAGGTCACCTCTGCCAAAAGATAACTCATAAACATCCTTAAAGAGTTTAGATACCTACTTGATCTCTTGCTTCAGAGCCTGCTCAAAGTCACTATTGTGATGTTGGACCCTGGAAGCAATTGTGCAGGAGCCCATGGATAAAGGAGATGATGCTTTTGTGTCTGCAAGGCAAAATTATCCATCAAGGGAGGATGGCCAGAGGAATCAGTGTATGTGCTAATCCTCATTCCAATTATTTGTCTCTTACAGATACAATCAATGACAAACATCTTAAAAACATCATTGAGAGACTGGGCACAGTGGCTCATGCCTGTAATCCCAGCACTTTGGGAGGATGAGGCAGGTGGATAACTTAAGGCCAGGAGTTCAAGATCACCCTGGTCCACATGGTGAATTTCCGTCTCTACTGAAAATACAAAAAAGGAAAAAAAAATAGCCAGGCATGGTAGCAAATACCTGTAATCCTAGCTACTCAGGAGGCTGAGGCATGAGAATCCTTTAAACTCAGGAAGTGGAAGTTGCAGTGAGCCAAGATTGCATCACTGCACTCCAGCCTGGGTGACAGAGCAGGACTCTGTCTCAAAAAATAAAATAAAATAAAATATCATTCATTGAGAGGTCATGTGAAACTTCTTCGAGGTATGTTGAGCCTCCAATGCCCTCTGTTCTGAACTGTACTCTATTCTAATGTCTGCTTTAGCTTTCATAATCCATTCTTCTCATTTGAAGCCTACTTCTACCTTCTCACTACCTGCACTCGATGTTTCTGGACTTTGTCCATTGTTCACTTCTTTCTGGATTGATCCCTCTGAGCCTCTATGCCTGCCTGAATTGACCTGCAGTTGCTCACCTTGAACCCATACTTAATCCATGACTTGCTTGTCACTTAGGGGCAGCCATTCCTCTCTGCCTTATAATGATTTTCTTTACCTATTGTGTACATCTACAGGTCTATTTCCCTTGTCATAGCTTTTATCAATTTTTTTTTTCTAAAACCAAGATTGACACAGGCTCCATAGGTCTATCTTCATAGGTAAACAAAAAACTCTTCGAGACCCATACGCTGGCCATATTTCACAGTAATTAAGACACCTCTGAATCTTCTAAGTTAAAGCATTTAAGAATAGTTTATTCTTTTGTTGAATCCTTTATACTGAGCCAAAAAATGATCTTGAATTTTCCTTATATGTGGGATATTATTTATCTTTGAATTCAAATGCTAGTTTTATCTACCATACAGAAAGGGTGTCATTCATAGTTTGCTCATTAATGAGGGTATACAGCATAATTTGGAAAATCTTAATACATGGAGAACAAGGTCATGCACATATTTCCCTGATACCCAGTAGGTGTTCAAAATTGTGGACCAGCTGAGCCAACATGAATCCCAGCAGATTTCCTAATCATCGCTTAGAACACATTAAAAAGACCTCGGTGGGTTATGAAATAAAGGCAGCTGCTTGCCCTACTATGCATGGATTCATTTTGGATAAGGGAAAGTGTGTATTTAAATGTATAATAAGGAGTTTTTATTCTTTGCAGACTTCAGGCAGCTTGGCATTTGTTTTCTTAATGCAAAGCATTATTGTAAGTAGTATAACAATCGATGTTTTATACATCTGTTGGTCTATTCACTTAGCTTATGTATTTCAGTGCTAGACTTAGAAAACAACCACAAGCATAAAACCTCAGTATTTTTATAATTCCATATTGAAGTGAATGATTAATCAACACAGGGAGAAGGCTAGTGTAAGGCAGCATTCTGCCCTGGAGCACCCACGATGCTGATACATTTAGGATGAAGAGAGTCTAGGGAAGTCATGCTTCTGTCTTGGGAACTTTATGAAATCCAAGCAAGAAAGAATTACTAGTGAGGCAATTTTAAATAACCTAGCAGAGAAAAACTGCAATCCCTTGGCAATGAATGGTTCCAGCTAAGAAGAACTCATCCATAACAAGTTGGTATAGTTCTTTAAATAATTTCTTCCCACTGCTGCTGTAGGAGCTGGAAAGAAATATCTAGGCCAATTTGTTTGTTTGTTTTTGCTAGCTCTGTGGACTGGTTTTCCTTTTTGAGCTAAATACTCAAAACTAAATGCTAAAGGAAATAATACGACTAAGGAAATACTAAAGTGGGTGACTTTGGTAGAAATTTTGGTGAAAATGTGGGATAGAGAAGACTTTAAATATGACCTTTTATAAGTGTGGTATTCACAAATTCAAAATGAAATTAACAGAAACTAGATTTTATCTAAAATCTTTAGCAATCTTGAACCTAAAAATCCTCATCAATGTATTTATTACACTCATGTGGTAGTTTATAAGTATATATAAGAGGTGTGTGTGTGTGTGTGTGTGTGTGTGTGGTGTATGTGTGTGTAAAAAGAGTTCTCTATTTTAATCTTTCAGGTGTCAAGGAAAGGAAACGTGGTGAGGTTACCCCATTTGGGGGAGTTTATTACAAGTATACATGGAACAGTAAAAAAGTAAGCGAAATGATTTTGGTAAAAGAAGAGCTAGGCCTCTGGGTGGGGACTGGGACACCGTCACTCATTTTGTAAGATGTGCAGCCACTCTAAAGAGCAGATGTTGTTTTCTTGTTGTTCCTTTAGGAATGGGTGTCTACTGTTTTCAGGATTAAAAACTCTGCAATACGAATACATTTGCTTTTATTTATCAGCATCTCTTATTCCAATTCTACCCACTTTCTCATTTTTCCTATATTACCTTTTTGGTTCTCCAATTCAATTATTTTACATATATATATATAAGTTTCAAAAACAAACCCACAGAGAAGGACACCCAACACAAACAGTGTTCTTCATATTTTGGCTGTCTGACATTTCACTTCCCTTATTTGTAGGAAATTAAAACTGCATGATGCATTGGTAGGACACAGGAACTATCCCCAATTTGCAAGCCTTTGAAATAGGTCTTCCTCTTTCTACTCTCGTGCAGCTAAAATACCAGTACATGATCTAGGCCTAGCTAACTGAAGATCTAGTTCCAAGTTTTAACCTCACAATCAGAAAAGTGGTTAAAGTTTATTTGTGGTAGTATGTGGTGCAGTATCTCCTGACAGTATCCAATGATGGCAGTAGTGCAGACATCAACCCTGGTAGAGACTGTATTAGCTGGATGATCCTTGGTATCCATTTTCTGGGCTTTTTTGGTTTTTGCCCATTTTCTAAGCCTGCTGTTCCCACCTTCTCTGATTCCATAAGCCATCTTGTATCTTGCCAGTAAATCTCCTTTTCACTTCTGACAGCCAGTCTGTTTCTGTTGCTTGCAATTAAAAGTGTTAATTGATACAGGCAATTAGCCACTACCCAGAGTGACATTATTGCCTGGATTATGGCATCACACTCCCTGACTGATTGCTGACCTCTTTTTATTTACTCTTCAAGTAGTTGCTTTTTGCTCAGGATACAATATTTGGTCCAATAAATTGTGGTCAAGGTAGCCAGGACACATGCTTTTATGGCCAGTGTTTACCAAATACTGCTTCTGGTTACTTTTCTTTAGAAAGGAGCTATTGGCCTGGACTGGCAGGACCTTAGCTTCATGGCCTATGTGGAAATTATAAGAGTAAAGCATCCTGTAATTTCTTACAATCAAGAACTTATAATCAAGTTATAGTTTCAGTTATGACACTGAAACTATGTCAGAGTCAACAGAATATAAAAATGCCCTTTAGAATCACAATATATCTCTTCCTCTATAAATCATTTAGCTTTTTAATATGTCATAATGAGTAAGCCCTCATATAGTTCAGGAGACCCTTGCAGAAAGAAGTGATATATATTACCCAGATCCAGGGAAGCTTTATTTGAAATGTATTAACAGTAGCTATGATTTCTACAAGATGGATATGTAGACAGAGAACAGTAATATAGTCCATAAGGGAAAATATCTTGAGGCACTGAAGTTAAATTAAAATATGACCTCCCTTCTATCTCAATACCTGCATGATTACCAATTCGACAAGGATCTTTCATTTATCCCAACTCAACTTTACAGAAGTGCCTGAAGCTTACATTGTTGATAAAACAGCTGATGAAGTTTCCATGGGGGACAAAATCTTTAAGCTGTTTGATATACAAAATCATATTAGTACTAAAATAGATGGGTATTTACTTTTGCAATATTCAACAAATGCAAAGTACCCAAAGGACTGATAAATTTAGATAAACTTTGCTTTTTTTTTTTTTTCCACTTAAAAAGCAGCAGACTATGGTGAACTTTACTGGTTATGTAATTAACATCCAGAAGCAGGAGCACCTAATTAGATTTTCACATCATCTGGGCAAAGGCAGCATTCAACACTCTAAAGAAGCCTTTAACTCATACCTTTCCAGTTGATAGTATTCCTAGAATTTAACCTAAAACTGCTAAAACCACAAATGTAACTCACAATTTTTTTACTGCTTTTTCCTTTTTTCTTTTTGATAAGTGAATAATTTGTGGGAATACTGAAACCTTTTGAATCCGGACCAATGTCCTTAAATGAGCACTTGTAACCACCCTGTATCTAGCCATGAAAGCTTTATAGTCTTCATGGTTTAGGTCATTCTTGGTTTGGTAAAATAAACAGACATAAAAATAATCCAAAACAATGTTCTATTTCAAGTGTTTATGAAGTGAGTAGAAACTTGGCAGTGGAGTGATTACTTTCAGTAACTTCTATGTGTGTGTATGAGAGAGATGTGGGGCGACAACAGTGAAGATGATTGTAGTGTGGACTCTTGAGGGATTCACAAAATGTCATTGGCTGGAGTAGAGCCTATGCAACAATGCATGACTAAAAATACGTAAGAAAAGGCTCAAAAGCATAGGAATGCATGGTACCATATAAAATGGGAAGGAAACTGGTGCGTATGAAGGAAGCAGGGAGAAGACATGTCTAGATGGTTCAGTTAGAGTTTAGGGTCAGTTTCTGAAAGACTTTGTGCCTTATCCTTTAGGCAATAAGGAAAGATGAAAGGTCATATGTTTAGATCCATGTTTTAGAAACATAACTCTACTATATCTCTGTGGGGTGAGATTATAGGATAAGAATCCACGCAGGAGACCAGTAAGAAAGAGAAGGTCTACCTCATATAAATGAATGTCAGTGAAAATCTATTTCAAGAGTACTAGGATGTTATTTTAATGAGGAATGTTAACTTTCAAGATAAGGACAAATCAGAGTTGGGGAATGAAAATTTAAAATTCTGCAGATCCCAATTGTTGGAAGAAAGCAATGTCATCAGCCAAAGGAGAAAACAAAAGAGAAACAGATTTTGGCAGGGGTGGGGAAGGGTGAATGAATTTTAGATACATTGAGTTTGAGGTCTCTATGGGACATCCACCTGAAACAATCTAGTTGAGAGTTAATAGCAATCTGGATTTCAGAAAAGGAGTTTTGGAAACATAGATTTGAGAGTCATTAGCATAACTTTCAAATTAAACTTTCATTAGATGGCGGTTGAAGTCTTGTGAATGGATGAGAAGTTGGAAGGAAAGGGCTTTAAGCTCTGGGATCATTAATACTAAGGTGCAGAATCCTTATAATGGTCAGAGAGAGAGGAGGACAATTAGGAAAAATGTACATGAGAAGATCACTTCCCCTAAAAAAGATGTGGATGAAATTATTGAAGTAAAATACTGCACAGAAATTAGGTAGAATGAAGACTGAAATATAAGTAATAGAGTATACTGCTCAGAGTTACTGGCAACTTATGGGTATGTAGTTATAGACACCTAGTAAGATGGAAGGCAGATTGCAAGGGTTAAGAAGTTAATAATTGCAAACACATATGGTCAAAGAAAACTAACAATAAAATTAATCTGAACTATCAGAGCCTATAACTGAGCTTTACATAAAAGATATGTGCCGCAAATATGTATCAATTAATTATCATTTTATATTTCTCACAATTAGAACTAATGACATGGTGAAAGAGATCATTTGTTATGTTATGAGCCAATATATGTATGTAAAGATAAAGATACTATAAGACATTTTAAAATAAATCAGTTGTGGTTTAAGCAACATCCCTGAATTCTTACAATGTGAAATCAGCAACAGTCTGAGACCCCAAAAATGAACTTTGCTAATTAAACACATAATTGAGATCACAGGCCTAAACAGGACCTGAAGAAGTTGCCAGACAATATTAAAACTAACAGATACACAACAGTTAATGATTCACCAAGTCCTATTTCATATTAGCTTTATGGTGCTTAAATTATTCTAGCTTTCTTATTTTCTTTCAAATTATCCCTAGTAAGAGATACAGTAGACTCTATTTCTCGTAATATTTATAACCATCAAATTCCAATAAGTGTCTTTCTCATCCTGCTACAGATTAAAATCATAGATACTTGTCTTATGTTTAATGAGAAAAGAAACAACTATTTACCATAATTTATTCAATATTCCTACATTATATTTTTCAAATATTAAAGAAAGTACTTTCCTGAGTATAAAAAAGTTTCAATTTGCTGTGGGAGCCAATACCAACTTGAATAAAGAAGAAAAAACTAAAATTACTCATAATGAAACAACTAAATAGAAACAATATTAAAAAGGTCTATTTCCTTCTATTTTCTTTGAGTAAGAAAATTTTACTCTTTTATTAAGTACACGGTACTCAAAATTTAATGCTTATCATTTTGGTTATATATCCTTCATTTTTATATCATGTGCATTTCACATGTCATTAAGCTTCTTTAAAAATACCACTTCATAGTCATATGTTTCATAAAATAATTTATAAATCAGATAGATATACCCTATTTTGCTTAATTATTTATTTCTCAATTTTTGGATGTTGAGATTATTTCCAGGTTTTCATATAAATAACAGCAGTAAATCTCTTCTAATGGGTGGTGCTCATAAATTGTCTTGCTTTTGGTGCTAGGTGCTGTGTTTGTAGGCAAAACTTATATTTTCATGAAAAGCAAATATATAACAATAGACATTTAGAAGATATAACTTCTTAGAAGACCTGGGTAATCAACAGCTCTGGGCATGGCATGAGTAAGAATTTATGATGCTGTATGTTACCACAGAGGCAACTGGTGAAGGAGACAGAAGTGAGTCTTTCAGTTGATGCATGATACCCATCCACAATCAGTCAGTCTTCAAATCCCCTCTGTCCTCAGAGAGAGAGAAGAGGATACAGGGCTTCTATGTCTCGCTCACATACAGATCTCCCCTCAGATAGCACATACATAATTTGATTCAGCCACAATGTATAATCTAAGCCTATGTTACTCATAATAGAATTCCCTAAACCTTATATGCCATAGAGATGCCTTTTAAGAAATAAAATAGCAATGCTATTATATTATAGCCACAGTTATTTCTAAATAATTAAGAGACAGACAATAGCTTATATTATACATATAAACCATGGCATGCAGTGAAAAGCAGTCACTATATAGTATGTTAGGAAAGTCATGTTAGTCTACTTATGTTTAACTGCCAGGCCAGAGTTTATTGTTTCCTCCATCCACAATATCTACCCCATTGACATCACACAGACTTGCCCCTGCCCTTGAGTAAATTAATTTTCTCATTTATCTTTTCTTCATATTTTATTTAGATTTTAGTTTTTCTTAATAGAAATGTATTAAACAGATGAATGAATGAATACTACTTGTTATATAACTGGATACTATGATAAAATTATTTGAAAAGTATCAATAGTGTTATAGGTATCCAAAGACACATTAGTTAGAAAAGATAACAGAAGTATATACTACCATAAAAGGGAAAAAATGGTCAGACTACATAAAATATAGGTTTACAAAGTATGCTTAAGTAATATTTTATTAATCATTTTGGAATTATATATTTACTTTTATACAATTAAATGTACTTAAAGTATACTGAAATTTTACTGTGATTATGTCACAATCAATTATTATAGAAAAGTTGTGAATATTCAAGTTAGTCTTATTGTAACAGCTCTTAAAACCAAAGGGCTTTTACTGTATGCCTTTGTTTTATTTCACATTTAATTAAAGCTAATAATTTGTTTAAAGTTTGATTCGAGAAAACATTTTCCAAGGTGAGTGAAAAACAACTTCTGAATATTACTTCTTAGATTTTGGGACAATTTGGCAGGATGAACTTATGCCCAAAGCACCTTTTAAAGAAGAAGGAAAAAGAAGAATAATGGGTAAATCTGAATTTTGTTAAGATTTCATGAATAGAAATGAGCATTACAAAAGGATATTTTAGGATGTCGAAATGCTACCAATTTGAATCCTGCATAAATTCATTTTTGTGGTGATGTTAACTTTGAATTATCCATATTAGAGTGGGAAGAGCCATTTATATTACAAGCACATTCAAAATCAAGTATACTTCTCTTTGGGATGTAATCAGAGTTACAAATCTACATTGCTAACATGCTTTATTTCCAGTATTTAATCCTGTATTAAAGCGATGTTTGATGAGCCCTCTGTGGCTACTAATGGGTAAGGGTAGGTTAGAAATAATTTTGAGGCCAGGCGAGGGGGTTCGCACCTGTAATCTCAACACTTTGGGAGGCCAAGGAGGGTGGATCACCTGGTGTCAGGAGTTTGAGACCAGCCTGGCCAACATGGCAAAACCCTGTCTCTACTAATAATATATTTAAAAAATTAGCTGGGCATGGTGGTGTGTGTCTTTAATCCCAGCTTCCCTGGAGGCTGAGGCAAGAGAATCACTTGAACCCAGGAGGCGGAGGTTACAGTGAGCCGAGACTGTGCCACTGCACTCTAGCTTGGGGGACAGAGTGGGACTCCGTCTTTAAAAAAAGAAAAAAGAAGAAGAAAGAAGAAGAAAAAAAGAAGAAGAAGAAGAAGAAGAAGAAGAAGAAGAAGAAGAAGAAGAAGAAGAAGTAGCAGCAGTGGTGGAAGAAGAAAGAAATAATTTTGAGTCACCATGCATGAATGGCACAATACATAAATGTCTTACCCTACAATTGAAAACAAATTCACAAAAGAATGACTATGAGGTCATTTTTTTCCATGTTTGTGGCATTTGATAAAGTTAAAAATTTACCATGTATATGACTATTTTGATATTTTATTTCTACGATATTTCTGGTCACATCTACAATATCAAAATGTGCAATGTATTTTGGACATTAAATTTCCTGTATTTCACCCTGACACAATACACAGTGAATCAATAAAAATAAATATTGATTTTTCTGGCTTTAAAAGAAATCAGGATGGACTCAGAAGCAGCCCTAAAAAACTGAAAAGATGATCAGTTCATTCTCTTTTATATCACTCCTAGTTGTGGTTCCTTGTTACAACTGTCGTTTAAGGAATATATAAACCTGCATAATAACTAAAACATGTGCATGATAAACAGTAAGGTATCATCAGCCATAATTATCTTATTTTCCTAGTAGTGGGCTGCATGTTGTACAACCAGTCTGTAAAAATCCTTATTTGATAATCCTTGTTAATTCATTCACTCCATAAATATGTATTCAACTGCTACTCTATCTGCCAAAGCTTGACAGTAATAAGACAAATCTGCTTTTCTCATGAAGTTTTCATTCTAGTTGAAAATAGGTTAAGAAAAAAATAAATATATAATATAATTTCAAATAGGTGATTTAAAAATATACAACAGGGTAGAAGGATGAGGGGTAGAGAATAGCTGTAAGGGTGTGGTACACTGGAGATGAATTACCATGTATCACCCTTTGGGAAAGTCACAGTTAACTCTCTGTATATTCTACAACCAACACAAATTATCCATTTGCTTTTATAGTTGCCTTAACATTATTTTAATTTCATGAACTTAAATTTTGTCTTTGCGCACAGATTTTAAGTTCCTCAAAGTTAGAGTTCACGTATTTTTTCACCATGCAATATCATCCACAGGGACAATCATAATACTGGTACATGAAAGACACGGTAGATATCTTTGTTCACTTCGAATATTAGCTGTTGACTATTCATCGCTTAGATGAACCTTTTTAAAAATAAAATGCAACTGCAAAGCAAATGTAATGCTGAAATGTTTTATATGATCATTGCCTGTTTGTTTACATGATCCAGTTCTGTGTATAACACAGTAAGAGGAAACTGAGATACAGGTATGAGAAAGCTTCTAAGAGAAGTCACTCACTCCCACCAGCCTAACTGTATGACTCAATGATTTTGCAAACCAGTGTATTGAGGATGGATGTATGGCTCATGCCTATAATCCCAGTGTTTTAGGAGGTCAAGACAGGAGGATCACTTGAGGCCAGGAGTTCAGGACCAGCCTAAGTAACAAAGACAGACCTTATCTCTACAGAAAATAAAAAAAGTAAAAAGTTATCCAGGCATGGTGGTATATAACTGCAGTCCTTGCTATTCAGGAGGATAGGGCAGGAGGATCACTTGAGCCCAGGAGAGTTCGAGGTTACAGTAAGCTATGGCTGTATGACTATACTCCAGCCTCGATGACACGGCAAGACCCCATCTCAAACAAACAATCCCCCACCGAAAACTGTGTATTGGTATATTTTAAATGAGTCCATTCACCAATACTTGAAATTGCAAATGTTTGCACTCATATTCATATGGGTTATGGGTCGGTAGTGAGATTTTCTTCACAAAGGAGAAAAGGAAAGAAGGGAAGAAAGATTAAAGATGACCAGACCTAATAAATTACTAATAACTCCTCTGAAGTATTATAACATTTGGCTTTTTCTTCAAATTATATGATGATGCCATCTGTGTAGAGCAGCTTAACAACAAAGAATACTAGTTTTGTTGTTGTTCAAACATGGATACAGGATAATGTAAAGTTAATTGAATGCCTATGCTTTTATTAAGAAAATAACTTTAAAATTCCACTAGGAAGTGGTATATGTTTAGGTTAGGGTGAAATATTCAGAGAAATACAGATCTAACAGGAGTATTAATGAGATATTCTCATCACTGTTTTATCTATTATCCAGAAACTTTTACCTTAGAAGAAAGAATGCTTTATTTCTCTCGTATTCCAGGTTTGTGTTTCCAGGTCCTATAAATTCCATCTGGGATGCTATTGACTTGAACATTGGTAATTAACTTCTAATTGTGTGCCTAGGAACACTGAGAATTCCCTTGGTATTTCTGGGCCTAGATCTACTGTCCAGAGTCATACACCCTTCTTACCCAGCTCTGCAAGTGGTGGTCTGAAGTCTGAGCTGCTTCTCTACAATGATGCACATCCTGTCTATTCCTGTAGTCTCTAAGCTAGTCCTGTTTCTGTTTTACAATTTAACTACTTTAAATGGGCCAGATTGCTTTTGGAAAATTCAAAAGAGCTAAATAAAAATGTACATGTATAAAACAGAGTTATTTCAAGTTTCTTACATATACATTCAGTTTTTATTAAACACACACACATATATGTATTTTTAGCAAATATAATAAGGGTGGTAGTAATATCAAAGTAGAACTAGGCATAGCATTACTATAGGCAAATTATTGAACTAGGAATTCTGAGTTTGAAGGTTTGATCATTTCATTGAGTTCTGTGTCCTAGAAGCATCTTCATCTGCTCCAAGCCAAGAACTCTGTCTTCATGCTTGGGCATGAATACAATTCAAGATAGTTACCAAAAAAAATGATAGTGGTGCCTCGTCATGTGATAGAAACTATATTGCATTTTTTTTGATTCCTGACATAGTATGAATAGTAATTTAAATCACAAACTCTGGAAAAATAAAATAAATGCATAGTCAAGTAAGTATATTCGTTATTATTGTTGATGGGATACATTGAAAAACACAAAATAGGCTGAAATTAAAGAATACTACTGTATATCATAGTAAATCTCTGAGATTCATAGACTCAACATTTGCCGTTTCAACTACTTGTGAATGGTTCTAAAGAACATATTAATATGTAATTCCATAAGAAACTTGAATCATGCGATGAGGGTATGTGAATGACTCATAAGGCTAAGAATGAGCTTAACTTTCAAGAGTTTTTCCAGCTGGTCTCTTATACTGAAGTATAGTCTTAACTTTTTTTTTTTTTTTAAACTTAGTAGTTTAATTTTGTGAACTTTTATTTGAAAGACCCCCAAAGAAAGCCAATCCAATTACTAATTCTTTCTTTCTTTCTTTCTTTTTTTGAGACAGAGTCTTGCTGTGTTGCCAGGCTGGAGTGCAGTGTGATCTCAGCTCACTGCAACCTCCATCTCCCGGGTTCAAGTGATTCCCCTGCCTCAGTTTCCAGAGTAGCGGGGACCACAGGCATGCGCCACCACACCCAGCTAATTTTTTGTATTTTTAGAAGAGATAGGATTTCAGCATGTTAGCCAGGCTGGTCTTGAAAACCTGACCTCGTGAGCCACCTGCCTCGGCCTCCCAAAGTGTTGGGATTACAGGCATGAGCCACCTTGCCTGGTCAAAATTGTTTTTTAAGTGAAACAGTTTTTAAAAGTTGATGGGTTTTAGCCAACAAAAAAGATAAGTTCTGGATAAATTTGATGGTGACTCAGACAAAAATGAGCACACCATATGCTCTACATGGAAACAAGAAAAAGTGATGTTTGAAAATGTTTTAGCCAGTGCTCAATTCAGAATTTATGTTAATAGCATTATAAATGACTTTGGTTCTGTTTCTATAGACTCATTAGGGGTCTACAGGGATCCTTTAAATATTTCAGTCATACTTTACTGCATTTTATGAGGAAAATTATATATTATAGTGATACTTGGGGATTTGAGAAGGTCTTGGGACATACCCCTCATGAATATCTAAGTCTCAGCACTAGTAGATTTACTTTGCCTCTATAATTTCCTGTTAATTTTCACTAATTGCAAAAATTTGGCTTACTTAGCTTATTATGGAACTATACTTTTTTTGAAGATGTAGTTTTCTTGCAAGTTTATTTTTAAATTTGACAGTAAAATGCCTAAAAACTTAAGACTTAAGACACCAGAAGAACTGCAACCCCTCCAGATGTCCAAGTGCCAGCATGCAGTATGGTTGAAGTTATATCCACTGCTCTTGCTAATTACTGCTGCATGGTCATTGTTCAACTCATCTGTCTACATTAAAAAAAAAAAAGCAGACATTACAGAATTCGTAACATGCATGTTACACGGTCTGTGACCATAAGTAGCTTTCAGACTAGGAGCAGAGATAAAGTCCAAGTAATCAAAGTATTAATACAAGGTGGTATAGAGTGGGGGCTGCAGCTTGCAAGGCATAATGAAAAGAATGTTGGATTTGGATCAACTAAGCCTCTGTTTTCCTGGCTCTGCTACACAGCAGTTTTATGATAGGTGCCAAGCACATAGTATGAGCTCAATAAATTATAATTACAAGATCAGTGGCATAAACTGCTGCAGAGTTTAGAGAAGGGAATAGTCATTTTGGGTTATCAGTGCTCAGTAGAACTATTTAAATTTGTCCTTGAAGAATAGGCTTGATGAGGCAGACAATAGAGGGGAATTTGTGCTACCACCTAAGTATGAACAAAGGTGCCATAGGGAACAGGAGAGCCTCATGCATATTAGGAAAAGCACAGTGTGTAAGTGTGGTACCATGGAGGTTCTCTGTGTGTTGGGGGTTCTACGTGTTGGCTCTTTCAGACCCAAAGAGTAGGTTTTTTTAAAAAAAGACAGAATGCCTGTCACTGTGACAAACTTCTAGAGAGAATATTTCCTGTGTTTTTCATCACGCTTTCCTTTGCAGCATGCATAGAAAACCTTGCTGTCAGCTTTTGTAGAGGCTGCTTCCTAAACTTAATTAGAAGATGTTTCCTAAAAGGGAAGCAAAGCCTCCCCTCTTCTTTCCATGGCTGTAGTTTATCTAATCAAACTAAGCTCGTCAAATTCCAGGCTTAGTTGTTCTCCACACTGGCTGTGCTTCAAAATCATTTATGGAGTTAAAGACACACACACAAACTCATATGTTTTACCTCATGCCTGAGGTAAAGAATTCCTGAAGAATCTCAGGAAAAAGGCAGTCCATGCATCTGTTGAAAAGAGAGCTTCAGAGATTCCAATATTTAGAAATGATTGCATGAGAACTTTGAACTCATATCACCTTTCTTAGAAATTCTTTAAAATATGTTGTGACGGTAGAACCTGTTTAAATATGATAGTGCCCTATTACTCCATGAAATCACTGTATATTTTGCCTTGAAACAACTGAATATGTTATCATCAGAGATTAATTGTAAAGATGTCAAAACTCAAAGAGCCTGCACCATTGACCACAGCTCTCTCTAACTTAGTTGGGTCCCCATACCCCTCTGCATTACCTTTTCCATTCAGCCAATTCAACAGATAGGTATCAAAATGACTCTCAATTTCTTGCATTTTAAAATAACATATTAGAAAAGAAAATAGCACAGTTGCTGCATGACTTCAAAGAAGTCTGCCTGCCTTTTGAAAGCAAAGACACCAGACTCAATTTACTCCTTCACATTGTTTTTCTGTTCCTTCCCCTCCATCCAGTGTGCCCAGGCTACCCAGACCTCATTCTCCCTTTGACTCTCATGGGATTTTCCTTTGCTCAGTGTTTGGTATCCTTGTCTTTCTCTCTCTCTGCCCACCCCCCCGCACTCCCTTCTCTGTCACTCTTCAAGGTGACTGGCCTCATATTTTAGTCATGAAGTTATACACAACTTAATAGTTTTTCCTTATAAAGAATACTCACATTTTAAAAGAGAGCTCCAAAAAGCAACAATGTGACAGTGTCTCCACCTCACAGAATGATTCAATAATAGTGCCTAATTCAGACACCATGACACAACAGTAGAAAAGATACATTTGAGTAAGTAAGCCTTTATGGAATACCTCTTGAATTACGTCCGGTAGGCTATTCAAAGCCTGACCCAGAACAGGTAAATGCAGTATCAATGAGCCCAAATCAATTTTGAAAATTTTACAGCAGTGTTTAAAAAAAACTGCAAAGATTATTTAATGAACAAAGTATAGTAAAACCACCAGTCATCAAACCTGAGGTGTTGATACCTAGTAGGTACTCAATAAGTGTTTGTAGAATGAATGAGTATGGTAACACATTTAAATTATATCAAGAAAAGACGACCAGGTGTGGTGGCTTATGCCTGTGGTCCTAGCATTTTGGGAGGCTGAGGTGGGTGGATCACCTGAAGTTAGGAGTTCAAGACCAGCCTGGCCAACATGGCGAAACCCTGTCTCTACTAAAAACACAAAAAATTATCCCAACATAGTGGCATCCAACTGTAGTCCCCGCTAATCAATAGGCTGAGGCAAGAGAATTGCTTGAACTTGGGAAGTGGAGGTTGCAGTGAGCCGAGATTGTGCCACTGTACTCCAGCCTGGGTGACAAAAGCAAAACTGCATCTCAAAACAAACAAACAAACAAACAAAATCAATCAATCAATCAAACAAATAAAAAATCCTATCAAGGAAAGAGATGTGAACCAGGAGCTAGGAAAGCTGAGTTCTGCTTCTGACCTAGGAACAAGGTGAAAATGGAAGAGCACAGGGTGGAAACTGACGTGGTTACAGAGATGGGATAGAATGGAAAAATACAATGTTAAAGAGATTTCAAAGAAAGGTTATAAATAAGGTCAATTTCTGTGCAGCAAATGAAAAGGGAGACGATTATGAAAATGTGACTGGTGACATTTCTGATAGCGTTTTGAGCAGAGTAGGAGAAAAGTCAGACAGAAGGAGTTTGGAGAGTGGAAGCAAAGAGTTTTCTGGATGACTGGAAAGGAAGGAATGATGAAAAATAGAAAAGTGTATTGAGACGGTGGTAGAATCAAAGCAATTTTTATCATGCATGTAGAAGAATGGGAATGAACTATGTAGAGGGAGAAATGAAAAATGTAAAAGCTAAACAGAAAGTAATATTTTTAATAAGTTGATGAGGCTGAGATTAAGCACATAAGCAGGGAAGTTTGTCTTGGAAAGGATAAGTTCTTCTATCTGATACTGAGCTTAAAGTAGAATGCCGAGTAGAAATAAATATTCCCAGGAGAGTCAGATCGGTGAGGAAGCAGAATTCCTCAGGACTCTATCAAATACCTCCTGTTGTGTTTCCTGTCCAAACAAAAGCTACTAATTTCCCACTCTCCATCCCCCTGCTCTGACCACCACATGCTGGCTCACCTCTGTGGTGTAACACATCCCATTCACCTAGACCTCCTAAGACAGTCCTCTGATTTCCACTGTTCTAAGACATAAGACCTTCAAACGAGAACATAGCTGATGGGCTGGCCTCCTAGGCCTTTTGCTAAGAAACTACCAAGGCTAAGTTGAAGGCTCAGAACTTAAACACATTTTTTGGAATTGGTTTCCAGTTAGAAGATTGGCTTCAATGAAATCAACACCGATCTGAGTAGAATATTTAAAAAGCTGTATTGTCAGAGGCACTCTAAGTCTGGCAGAATGGCATGGTATTGTTTAACAGTTGAGCACCATTTGACTGTGTTAACAGTTATGACTGTGCCAATACTGGGCAAGGGTTATTCCCCAGCAACAGGACCTGAAGCTGTGGCATTCAGACTGGCTAAACAAAGAATTTGCTTTATTTCATGGGAAGTGAGTTGCCACTAAATCTCCCAGTCAGAGGGGACTCTGTACTTAGTGCCATTGACAATTTATACCCTGATTCTCTCCTTCTCCTTTCCTAATGCAGTGGTTCCTCTATTACTGTTGATTAAATGTGTCTGTTATTATATAGTCTATATGTTACAGAGTTTTGCATATGAAGTAGCAAGACATTAAGGTGTCATTATATTCACCTGCCATTTTAAGCCCACAGATACTTTTACTGAGACACTGGGAAAATTAGATTCATTAGAAATAATCTAAGCAAAATAAAGATGAAAATGAAAAATTGTATAAAGTAAAACCTCTATACTTGGTGGCAATATTTAAAACTGTGAAAATGGATTTTGGGAAGATGGGAAGATGCCAGCGTAAGTCAATACTTAAATAAACTAAGCAGTACCGGTGAAACACTCAGTTTCCTGGAGAAGAAAGCAAGTGTGTGGATTCATTCATCTTAGGGACGGGAGAAGAGCTGAGGTCCCAACACATCTGAAGCTAATATATAGCAGATTCCTTGGTCACTGGAGAGTGCCCAGCTACTTATGTCACTGGAGCTTCAATCATCCAAAGAAGAGCACATCTGCTGCTGGAGAGGATGTGGAGGAATGGTAAAGCTTTTACACTGTTGGTGGGGGTATAAATTAATTCAACCATTGTGGAATACAATGTGGAGATTCCTCAAGGATCTACAAATAGAAATACAATTTGACCCAGCATTCCCATTACTCAGTACATATCCGAAGGATTATAAATCATTCTATTGTAAAGACACATGCACACGTATGTTTGTTGCGGCACTGTTCACAATAGCAAAGACTTGGAACCAACCCAAATGCCCATCAATGATAGACTGCATAAAGAAAATGTGGCACATATACACCATGGAATACTATGCAGCCATAACAAAGTATTAGTTCATGTCTTTGCAGGGAAATGGATGAATCTGGAAACCACCATTTTCAGCAAACTGACACAAGAACAGAAAACCAAACACCACATGTTCTCACTCATAAGTGGGTGTTGAACAATGAGAACACATGGACACAGGGAGAGGAACATCACACACTGGGGCCTGGGGGGTGGGAGGCTAGGGGAGGAATAGCAAGGGGTGGGGGATTGGGGAGGGATAGCATTAGGAGAAATACCTAATGTAGATGACGGGGTGAAGGATGCAGCAAACCACCACCATGGCACATGTATACCTATGTAACAAACCTGCACGATCTGCACATGTACCCCAGAACTTAAAGTATAATTAAAAATAAATATACATAAATAAATAAATAAAAATAAAGACGAGCACATCTGCCAAGATCTGGCACTGTTCTTCAGGAGGCTGCCTCATGTTGCTGGTAGGCAGTTCTGGGAGGGTAGGGGTGACGCATAGGTGGAACAAATTTCTACAGGTATTCGTATTTTAGAAGGAACTTTGTCCCACTTGGACCTAGAGAGTCTTAGGTCCTGGTCTTATGCCTGTCCCAGTGAAGGGGTTTGGGTATGCTAGGGTGTAATCACTAGCTCACTAGACAAAACTGCCATTGCAACCATAAATGTCCAGCTTACCAGGGCTCAAGAAAACCTCACTCTTGGCCTGTTCTTGTGTGACAAAATCTACATTACAAGGAAGTCAAAGAAAAATTACTACCTATTTCATGGACTCTTAAACTTGTGGGAGGAAGGTCAAGCTTGAACAGGTAGCTGCTATTAAGGAAGAGCTAATGAATGAGATAGAGGAAAATGTTAGTTTAAATGTAATGAGTATTCTCAAAGAGATACAATTAGAAAATAAAAATAATAATTACTTGAATTAACAATAATGATTTTCACAGTTCTAAAATCAAACAGAGGAGGTAAAAAGGAGAGTAGCTACTGCTGAGAACTGAATTAACTGTCTGGATGACCAAAATAAAGGGACAAAGAAGGAAATTAGTGATAAAATCAGTGATTTAGAGGAAGATCTGGGTGACAAAACATGCAAAGAGAAGTAGTTCTAAATGGGGAAAAATTCAGCTTCTATCAAATAAAAGTGATAATCATGGAAATAACAGAATAAAAATTCTGTTGAAGAAGGCTGGTGCCTTTTGACTGAATGAGGTCACTAAGACTCAGACAGGATTAATTTTACAAAAAGCCACACACCTAGACATAATCAGGGAAAATGTCTGACCTCCAATGCTAATGAAAAAATTCTTTCTTCTACTCAGAACAACAAATAGTTTTCTTACAAAAGAAAGATTATCTGGCTATGTTATTAAAGGAAAATGACTGTGGTCCAAGAATCTTCATACCAGCCAATATAATACTCAAATGTTAAGAAAAAAGGCACAATGGTTTTCAATATTCAAGAATTCAGAAAATATGCCACCCATGTACTGATATCTTATCTGAAGAAAATGCTCAAGAAAGTACTTCCAATCTCATAAAAATTCTACCAGAAGTAAATCTCTTCTTTATAAGAACAATACAGTGTTAATACAGTGAATAAACAGTGTTAAGCCACTTGTTTTAGTTTATGTGATGATAATCCTGTAGCTAAGACTTATAATAGAAATTATAAGACAGAGTTCTTAAAATTTATGTTTGTGTGGTGTGTGTTTAATTAAAACCTGTAACTAAAAGTTTGCAGCTACTCAGTAAAACCCAAGAATTGTGGAGGAAAGAAAGAAGAGGAAGTAAGACAGAAAGGATTTTAAAAATCTCTAAAAAGATACAGGCAGTAGAGGTTCAGGAGTAAAATAGGCAAGTAGGCTGTCCCAGTGTGGTCGCTGTCATTATTGAACTGGATATACTAATTGAGAAATATTGCTTCACATATTATTGCGAATAGCAGAAGAATAAAATTTCCAAATTAATAGAGCTTAAAAAAAAAAACAAAAAAGGGAAAAATCCAACAAGGTAAATGAACAGTAAACACAAAATATGGAAATAATAAGTAAATAAATCACTTACCACTATATATGTTAATGGGATGAATTACATAACAAAATAAAAGATATTAAGATTGGATTTTTTTAAAAAAAGAATTAAAATAGAGGAAAAAATGCGGGAACGGCAATATTAATGTTAAGAAAACAATGAAAACTCAGTTCAAAGAGCTAACAAAGATAAGAAGTGATATAATCATTACAGGCATAATTCTCAAAGCTGTATGCATAAACTATATATCAAACAAGATAAGGCATACAGGAAAAGAGTGAGAAACAACATAAAAACACAACCAATGCCAGGCATGGTGGCTCCACACTTTGGGAGGCCAAGGTAGGAGGACTAGTTTAGCCCAGGAGCTCAAGACCATCCTGGGCAACATAGGGAGGCTCTGTCTCCACATGTATTTATTCTTACTTTTTGTATTCTTATGAAAAATAAGAAAAAATTAGCCAGGTGTGGTGATAGGGTCCCAGCTACTTCTGGGAGGCAGAGGTGGGAGGATCCCTTGAGCCCAGGAAGTTGAGGCTGCAATGAGCTGTGATCTGGCCACTACACTCCAGCTTGGGCAACAGAGACCCTATTTCAAAAAATAAAATAAAAACGCAACAATAATGGAAAATTTTAATAGGTATCTTTTAGATTTTGACTGAAAATAGATTCAATTTTGTCAGATTGAAAATAGCAAGTATGTAGATAAGTTGAGTGATACAATTAACTAGCTTGATTTAATAGATAATCGTGGAATTATGTAGCAATATACATAACACATGTATTTTTTTCATATACTCATGTGAATTACTTGACGTACAGTTGCCAATACTTGGCAATTTCCCCCAAAATAGCTGTTTTATACATTGGGTTCTTTGACTAGAATTTAATAAACCTAAACCACCAACAGATGAACTCCCTCACCCCTTTATTCACTGCTTACATTTGCAGGAAAGTGGCAATAAAGGCTAGTTACCAAGAGAAATTGATGAAGGGTACCATGACATTAGGTCCTTGTCTCTGGTCTTCCCCCATGTCAGGAGTACTGCCATTCCTGTGGTTTGGCTCTGAGTCAACAATTACCCTAACTGGGCTTAGACTACTTTGTCTTCCTTTCTGTTTATTCCAAAAATGAAATGATTGAGTCTCTTTTTTGCTCCCTCTCTCTCTGTCTCTCTCTATACATACATGCAGACATGTATACTGAATTCATACAAATACCTTCAATTACATCAAGTTGAATTGCAAATACCCTAATTTACTGCAGATATGCTCAGATTGATATTTCTATGCACAAGACTTGACAAGTTAGATTTTTTCTCATGAATCCTTCTCTCTCCTAAAATAATATAATTTAAGGAGCAGATCTCCTGAATACAGGATATACACAGGAACCCACGGAATTTTCAGATCTCTAAATTCTTTTACTGAGCAGAGACCATATCATTAAAGAGGAACATTTCGAGTTCCCTAGGTTAGCATTTTTTAAAGGTGAAATTTATGTTAAAATCTTTTTAGTTTTACCTGACCAAGTTAAAGATCCTTACTTCCTTTATATCAAAGCAGAGAATCATTATGACCTGATAAGAACAGCTGACTCTCTGGTCATCCATGTTATCACTTTGTTTTTCTCCTTAAGGAAGATTAGCACTTCCTTTTCTATTGCTAGTGTTCTAGTCATGCTAACTGTCTTTCCTAGAGAAAGTCTGTTTCAGTGTTGTTCGGGACTCAATTACATGTTGAGTGGCATCAGGTTGGTAGCTTGCAATTGGCTATGGTGAGAGAATTTATAACAGAGAAATCAGCAAATGCTACAAATAGGGGATTTGTTTTCAGGAGAACTGCTTTACCAGCATAGTACTTGTTTTGTCCCAGGTAGTTGATCTGACAAACTTTAGAATTTCATACTCTAGCGGGAAGAAATAAACTAGAGAAAAGACGTGTTAAAAATTGATTATGTTCCTCTTGGGTAAATGAATTTATTTCAGAGAAGTATAATTTTTTTAGAAAAATAATGGAGTCCTTAAACTAATATATTTGGAAAATGTTAAGTGTGAAAAATTGTCTTATAAAATTATAAGCTGAGAAAAAATAGTACTTTTCCTTAAGGCAAGTTAAAAACATGATCTTGTCTACTTTCTTCTTTTTAATCTCCTATATCTTTGCAGTATTGAATCTTTCTAGTGTCTACTTCCAAAAACAACCAATTTAATTTTTCCAAGGATGGTTGGAATGGCATTTCAGTGAATAAAAATATTTCATATTATGCCTTAATAAAACTTGTAAATCTGTTATTGTTAGAAGGGAAAAAATACTAAGGCTTTTTCTTTTTAGTAAAGCACTGAAACATTCTTATTACTTCATATAGATTTACAATGCTAAGCAAAGTCAACTTATGCTCTTAGTGGAATTAATCAATGTACAGCCAATTATAATTAGTATCAGGTTCAGAGTTGACAAATGTGCATATCAAAGTCATGTATGGAAACTTGAACTGAAACCCCTTAATTTACATTCCCTAAATGTCCAGAAAAATAAGAAAAGTAAAATCAAAGTCAAAACTGAGCACAGAAAGTTGACCACTGATGAATGTCCAGAGCCTAAAAGATACATTTTTGTTGGGAGTTGAAGCTGTGATAGGAGCGCTGTCCGTGGCATGCAGGGCTCTGGCTTCAAGGATTTTTGAATCGTTTTTATTTAGTGGCCTTTGCAATTACTGGCCTTGCTAGCCCCTGAAGGAGCTTATCATCACACCCCCTTACCACTTACTATCACCACCACTTTGAGAAGAACAATTCAATTTATTTTTATGACAGAGCCCAATTTTTGAGCTCTGGATGGTCTGCTGCATCTCCTGTATTTGACTTAAAATTTCAGGTGTTAAAAAAAATCAAACAAACAAACAAACAAAAAAAGCCTTTAAAAAATACTGTGAATCAGTACATTTCCTTGATGTTAGAAAAGTCTTTTGAGATTCGTGTGTGTGTGTGTGTGTGTGTGTGTGTGTGTGTGTGTGTGTGTGTTTAATTGTCCCAGCTATCTTCTATGAACTGAGAAAGGCCTTCTTTTGTTTGAATGTGACAGATCAGTTAGAACTGTGGCAACTACCATTTATAGTTATTGATTTCAATGTGACATTAAAGGCACCAAATTCAACGATTATTCTCTTCAATTGTCACAAACAAAGGTTAATAATGGTTGAGTTTGGACTGAAGGAATCAAGTAAAGATTGCCAACTGAAATTAGACGTTGTTTATCTCTGAGGCACAAGTCAGTATAAGGGTCTCTGGTCCCCAGGTTGCACGTATATTATCATCATTTTAAAAATATGTCTTTTTCTAAAAGTAATATTCAAAATACAGAAAATGAAAGTGTAGTATAAGAAATCACGGTATTTAAAATAAATAATTTTAAAAATATATTTGTCTTTGCACAGACTAAAAACATTTTGTTTTCTTGCTTCTATAGCAGCAAAGTGATGTTTCTCATAACTGTAAAAAGTGGTATGTAGCATGATTAAACAATATTTCAACTCTTTAGTTCATGCAGAGGTTACCAGCTAGAGGGTAAAAAGGTTTGATTAGGTTTATGTCTTCCATGATAAATTTTTTAAGAAAGCATACAACTCCTTTAATATATGAGTGCTAAAGCTACAAATGGCTTTCTTTTGTGGTCAGGTATGAAAGAACAAAGTCCCTTTACCATGATAAATAGGTAGAAAATAGCTAGTGAGACATTATAAATCTTGACAAAAGCAATGCCAAGTTTAAAAAGTCTATAAAGTCTTTAAAATTTTAACTTGTTTATATTTATATCGTGATTTACTACCTATTTACTCCAATGGTAAATGGTAAGTAGTTTCATGTGCTGTTTCCATGGTAAAGCTTCCTAAACAAGTATCCTGTTTTTGAAAAATTACTCTAATAATTGTAATTATTATTAATTAATACATTATCATTCAGTATTTACATATAACTGTAAAATTATACTCATTAGTGAAAAATAGCCATTTTAAACTATTTTATAAAAAGGAACCCTAGATTAAGTAAATGAATTGAGGATAATTTATTCCTGGTCATTATTTCTTCAAAATAAAAAAAATTAAGGGAGAGAGAGAGAGAGAACCTTGCCAAAAGTTAACCTGTACTTAATTGTAACCATTCTGAGAAATTCTAGAAGTAGGGCAATTGAATGTCTGTCTGAATAGACAGAGCAACATTCAGGGCCAAGTTAGTGCTCTGCAGTACTATTTCATAACTCCTAGGATAACAGTAATGATAGGAAAATTACTTTAAATAGAGTCATATCCTGTGTACTCAAATGTAAATATATCCTTTAAAAATGTCACTTATTGAGATTGGTTATATTTTAAAACACAAGTGTTAAGAATTGTTCATATATAGATAATTGTACAAAGAAAATAAAATTTCTCCTTTCCAAGTACCAGAGGTTCTAAACACTAGTAGTGTTGGTGTGTATTCTTTTCATTTTTTTATCCCTATGTTTTTATAGGTACATCTTTATATAATACATGTACTATTATTTTAACATTCAATTGTTTGCTCTCTTTACATTATATATATCACACCCCACACACAGACAAACATCACATTGATATATGTGAAAATTGCTTTTTAATTTTTTCCCTTTCATTAAGAAATGAAGATCTATCTCATTGCTTTTTATAGTGGTAGAGTATTCCATTGTGT
The DNA here is from genome assembly GCF_009761245.1 of Sapajus apella. Taxonomy (NCBI): domain Eukaryota; kingdom Metazoa; phylum Chordata; class Mammalia; order Primates; family Cebidae; genus Sapajus; species Sapajus apella. The sequence continues at coordinate 10,427,558 of NW_022437004.1, forward strand.
ACAAGCCATAAGTTACTCAACATTCCTTAAAGATGAACATTTGTTTCCAGTTGTGTTATTAAAAATAGTGCTAACTTGAACTACATTAAACATGTTTATGCATGTACTGTAATTTTTATAGGAGAGATTCTTAGAATTTGCCTGCTGGGTGTAAAAGTATATGCCCTGAAATTTACTTAGATACTGCAAAATGCTTTCCCAAAGAGTGGTACTACTTCACTTTCCACTAATAAAATAAAAAAGTGCCTGCATCTCCATACTCTCTATAGCACTAATGGCTATCACTCTTTGCCAAATTAGTTGGTGAAACATGTAATATCTATGTTGGCTTAATCTGTATTTCCATTCTGACCAGCTGGGTTGGATATCTTTTCAGTTTTACTGGCCATTGGTAATTCTGCTTCTTTGAATTGTCTATCCATTTTTAAAAATCTGGATTGTTTGTCATTTTCTTAGCATTTGGCTAAAAATATTTTTTTTCCTAATGTCCCATTTTCCCCCGTTTACACGAAGAGTGCATGGCTCATTTTAGAAAATACATATGGACAAAAAGAAGATGAAAACTGCCCATAATATTTTTGGCATATATTCTGACATTGGTGTTAATGACAAGATAGAATCATGCTGCCCATTCTATTTGTCACTGCTTCTCTTCACTCAAAAAAAAGGCTCAACATTTTTCATATACCCTTAAGTGTTCATTCGCAACTATGTTTTTCAAACTTTGTCATCAAAATGAAACCATAATAAGAAAACATTGAAATTCTTTTACCAAGCAAAATTTCATTTTAAAAACACAAAAATGGAATCGAAGTGAAATGGCTCAATCATCTTTCCCTCATAACTCATATCCTAGGGTAGATAATGGTGACTGGTGGGATGTAAGAAAATGCTTTTTAGTTGACATGTAGAAAACAGCAGGTAGAAAAGTGATGGGTACCTCAATTGCAATTATGTGTGTAAACAGGCTCTATTCTTAGAAATATTCTAGTCTTCACTACTAGAATATTCATTTCAACTCCATGAGGTGAGTGCTGTTATTAACCCAATTTACAGAAGAAAAAATGAGTGCCAAGTCACTTGCTTATATATGCACACATAAACACATTTATATGCATATATATGCACTTATATGCACATATGTATAGTATACATAGCATTTGAATTCAGCAATCCAGTTCTGAAATATATGCTCCTAATCACTATGAAACCTGCCTAATAGAAGTACAAAAACAACATTTACACTTGGTTCATATTTTTTAATGATTGTTTCTGAAGACCTCCCCAACATGTTGCAAGAATTGTAAAAATAGGTTTAAAATTTTGTTTAATACAGTAAAAGCAAAAGAATATTTATAACATATATATTACGTAAAGTAAGTTTAAATTTCTAATTCCTTTGCTTTTAAAAAAAAGTTTTACAATATACACTCATATCTCCAAAGAACATATAATTTAGTATTGTTTTTTTTTTTTTTTTGAGATGGAGTCTCACTCTGTCACCCAGGCTGAATGCAGTGGCACAATCTCGGCTCACTGCAACCTCCACCTCCAGGGTTCAAGAGATTCTCCAGCCTCAGCCTCCCAAGTAGCTGGGACTAAGGGAGCATGTAACCATGTCTGGCTAATTTTTTGTATTTTTAGTAGAGATGGGATTTCATCAGGTTAGCTAGGATGGTCTTGATCTCCTGACCTCGTGATCTGCCTGCCTCAGCCTCTCAAAGTGCTGGGATTACAGGTGTGAGCCACCACACATGGTCAGTATTAAATGTTTTCATCTTCCAAATACATGAAATAATACTCTTCCTTATTCTTCAGGAACTTCCTTTGTCAATTTGACATTATATCACAGAGATTTATTTATGATTTTGCATATGGCAATATGTCATTCATTTTTTATTGCTACATAGTACTCTACTGTATAATTACAAGTCTTTCTATCTCTTTTACCATAAATGGACATTTGTTTGCTTCTAGCTTCTGTATTATTACTATATCTTCTCTTAAATTTTGTTGTTTCTAGTTTTTATATTATTACTATGTCTTCTCTTGCTCAATCCTTTTTTTAATTTTTATATTGAGTTGTCTTTTTCTTCCGAATTTGAAGAAATGCAGATATTCTAAATATCACTCTTCTGTCAGTCATTTGTAGAACAAATGTTTACTCCTAATTCATATCTTGTCTTTTCCTTTTCCTCATGGCATTTTTTTGACCAACAAATTTTAACAAACCTTTATGATCTGTGTATCTTCTGATTTGTTTAAGGAATCCCTATAGATTATAAGGTCAATAAGGCATTTTTCAATATTGTTTTTGAAACATTTACAGTACTGCCTATCAGATTCAGATCTACTTAAACTTGATTTTTATGTATAGATAGTAATTGTCCTACTACTGTTTCGTTAATAGTTCAAAATTTTCTCACTGATTTATAATGATAGCTCAGGCAAAAATCAAGCTCCATATCTGTCTGGGTACCTTTATTCTGTGTTCTGTGAGTTTGTCCAATTTACCTAACTCTGTGACAAAACCCCTATCTTAAGAGCTATACCTTTATAAGAATTGTTAAAAGTGGTTATGGCCAAGTTAATACATGTTAAGTGCTTAGAACAATGTCTAGCATAAAATAAATGCTATATAACATGGATGAATCTGGAAACCATCATTCTCAGCAAACTGACACAAGAACAGAAAACCAAACACCACATGTTCTCACTCATAAGCGGGTGTTGAACAATGAGAACATGTGGACACAGGGAGGGGAGCATCACACACTGCGGTCAGTTGGAGGGGCCCAAGGGAGGGACAGCAGGGGTGGAGGGATAATGTAGGGAGAAATGCCAGATATAGGTGACGGGGGGATGGAAGCAGCAAACCACCTTGCCATGTATGTACCTATGCAACAACCCTGCATGATCTGCACATGTACAGATCATGATCTGCACAAGTACAATAAATTTTTTTTCTTTTATTATTATTATTGAATGCCTTGGTGATTTGGGGCCCTTTTAACATCCATATAAATATATAAATTAGTGCACTCTTTTGAATTTTTTTGTAGATCATCAGAAGATACATGAATAATGTCAAATAATGTCATTTTTCCCAATCTGGATATTTTTATTTTTTATCTCTTTACTTTAAATTTATTTTTCTAGCCTTACTGCATTGGCCTTATGTATCTAGCACAATGTAAAATGGATATGCTAACAGCAGGTACCCTTATTTTGTTTCTGATTTTAAAGACATGCATACCACATTTCACTATTAAGTTTGATGTTTGCAGCAGATATTTTGCAAACATCTTTGATCACTTTAAGGAAGTTCCTTATTCATAATTTTCTAAGATGTTTTTAAAATTATGAATGGATCTTGAGTTTTACCAAACATTTTTTCTGTATCTAGTGAGATGATCATATGATTCTTCTGCTTTAACTTGTTAATATGATGAGTTACATGACACGATTTTTTTTTAGATTAAGCCAACCTGGATTTACTGAGATAAGCTCCATGTTGTCATGTCACATTGGTCTTTTTAATCTTTTAATATGTTGCTGGATTCAGCACACTAACATTTTGTTTGGTATCTTACATTGATGTTCATGAGTGAAACTTACTTATAATTTCTTTTCTTACACTAATTTTTCAATATCAAGGTTGTGCCAGACTCATACATTGAGGGAGTATTGTTTTTTTTTAATTGACTGATTGTTTTTTCAACTGCAGACAAATTTTATGTATTTATCATGTACAGCATGATGTTCTGAAGTATCTATACATTGTGATAGAACTAAATTGAGCTATTTATATGCAATATCTCACAGTCTTCATTTTTTGTAGTGCGACCACAATAAACACTCTCAGTATTCTCAAGAATACAATATATCGTTTTTTTTCTATAGTGTGTAATAGCTTAAAACCTTTCCTCCTGAGTCTCTGACTTTTTAAAGCCTGCTTGGAAGGCCAGCTTGTCTCTGTGTACTGAAAACCAATCTTGCTGGAATGTTGGTCAGCCATTCTACAGTTAAAATGGAAATTAGGAATCTTTTTGACTAATTAGGTTTCAAACAGCTTTTGCTTGTACCGTATATTCATGGATGTTAAGAAGGCATTGTCACAATTAAGGTTTTTGAGAAAATCCTTTCCAAGAGGATGTTTTCCATCAACAAACAGAAGAAAAATTAAATGCCCGATTAACAAGCATAATGTCCTCTTTAATAATTCTCAGCACTCTGGTAATTCTGTTAATATTACCGTGCTATCTACAGTTCTTTCCTTTTGTTTCATCTTCTGCATAATTCAATTAAAAGTCTGACAAAGCAATAACAAGGGATTGAATGTTGTTGAATTGCGATTTGAAATAAAAACATAAGCTCTTTGGGAACATTTATTTAAAATTCTGCAAAACCTTTTCAAGTGTCTGAGATTGTTACATTCTACAAACGAAACAGTTAACTACTTAACCAAGTTATCCTGCTTCCTTTTTTGTACCCAATTTCAGTAAATAAAGAAAACACAGTTGTGTAAAACAATGAAATTCTTGCAAAACAGACCACTTTGTCTGCTTCTGGCTTACATGGAAGGAAGAACTATTCCTTGCCTTCCTTTTTCCTCAATTGTGAGGAAAAACAGTGGCACAGCTTGAGTACTGAACAGCAGAACTGCCTGGAAGCCTCATCCACAAGGACCTACAATTTCTATCCTTTTATCTGGAAAATATTATTATACAAGGTAATGTGAGGGAAATGAAAAAGAATGCAATAAAGACCTTGCCCTTAGAAAGTGGCCACTCTAGTAACAGAAATAAGATAAGAGTTTTCATGTGTGGCACAATCTCATGCAGTTGGTGGACAGAAGGGAGCCAGAAGGTATGGCAAGGAGAATATTGATCCAGACGTTAGCACCGTAGGATTCAACTCCTCCTTCCCCAATATAGACACAATTCTGCTTTAGTTCTCCGAGCTGTCATTGGAATTCTTAAGGAAAGACACAGTGAGGAAATCACTTATTCTGACACCAAGATGAAAAGCAAGTAATATAACCCAGTGTCATTTTACAGAAAAGCTAAGGAGTAGTGATGAAGTGTGCAGTACTGCAGTACAGAAATCTGTGGCCAATTTCTGGTTGTAGAATTTCAGACAAGTTACTTTTCTATGCCTCAGTTTCCCGATCTAGAAAGTGAAATAATAGTAGTACTAGCTCAGAGGGTTGTTTGAGGATTAAATAATGTAATCAACTTAAAATGTTAACCATTTCCTGGTATACAATAAGCTTTCAAAAAATGAGAGTCATTTGTTATTATCAATGTGAGCCAATCCTACAAGTTCTTATTAAAGAAAGTGGCATTGATTCTAAGAGAACAACAACAAAAAAAATCATGCTCTAGACTCAAACAAGAAAAACACTAAGTAAGCAAAAAGATAAGAAATATGTAATTAAAGAAACAGAAAGATAAAGTTAATTATGAGAAAATTTTAAATAAAATTCAGTGAGAGAAACCAGTCTCAAAGCTGAAGACCATTCCTCTTGTGGGCTTGGAAACAGATAGAGGTAGGAGTGAAAAAGAAGGTGACCAAAGAAAAAGGAAGCAAGCCATGGTAACACTGAAATCTCCTTTTGGCTGGGTGTGGTAGCTCATGCCTGTAATTCAAGCACTTTGAAGGCCAAGGCGGGCGGATCACCTGAGGTTGGGAGTTCAAGACCAGCCTGACCAACATGGTGAAATCCCGTCTTAAAAAAAAAAAAAAAAAAAAAAAAAAAGAAATCTCCTTTTTAAGTAAAAACAATTAAACTTTATTATAACACTGGCTGGGATACAGGTGGTAAGGAGGAAGATATTAAATACTCAAACCCATAGGCTTTTGTCCAAAATGCCTTATTTAAACAGTTTTCTAATCTCAAGTTTAGTACTATATACAACTGATATTAAAAATAATCTAGTCCATATAATTTACTTACATTCTTCCTATGCTTACAATTTGTAATGGAATGTGGGTTGCTTGTAACATTTTTATATTTACTCCACATGTAAGACTGAACTTTTGTAGGCAGTCATTCCATTTGACAAATCCAAGGTGACCTAAAAGTTTAGGTTACAGAGATCAGTGAAATAAATTAACTGATATATTAATAGCTAATTATAAAGCAGTTGTGGTTAAAGGTGACAGGTTTTGTATTAAAACTGGCACTAGTTAAGCACAGCCAGAATAGTGCTACAAATATTAATAATGCTATGAGTCATAAAATCAGAAAAAATTAAAAACATCTGACAGAGCTGTTCAGGGTTGTTTTATATACTGACTTTAAAATATAATCATTTACCTAAGTGTTTATGTTATAACTGGAATCTTGTCAATAGAAATGCAATGGGAGATCAACAGCGATTGATGCTGTGCACTTTTAAAAATGAGTGTGCCATGTCAAAGACTTCTGAAATGGGAGCAGTGCCTGACCAAGGCTGAGCCTTTTAGTAATGAAATGAATGAAAATGGATATGGTGAACTTATAGAAAAGCCACTGTGTTTGATGGAATTGGCTACAGGAAATCGCAGCCTTTAGGAAAGAATCTGTGGGACATTTTCTGAACTTTGTATTTCCTATTCAGTCACCATAATTTCCCTGTGACATCCTTTAACGATGCACGTGTTCCCGTTATCATATTTACTTATTTATTTTCTGTTTATTATCTCTCTTTCATATCTTCATAGCTCCTTATATCTGTTCCTCCCTCTTCTCCAAAATGAGAAGAAAATTATTAAAAATTGGAAGGTTGAAATACGTAAGATCTAACATGAGCATTCTACTGCATCTGGAAGCTGACAGAGCAGCTGACTTATTCTTGCAGGTGCTTAAAATGAACTACATGACAAGTTGGAGAGTTTACTCTGAAAGCCCAATTAGTAAAAATAAAATAAGAGAAGTTGTTTCCATGGCATTTGCAAAACGATATTAAAAGAACCAATGTTTCATTTAAAAATAAGCCTGATATAGGTAAAAGGTAAGGTGCAGAATTAAAAGTGGCAAGAAAAGAAAATAATAAATCATGGAATGAAAGAAACACTGAACTGGAAATTTAAAGATATGAGGGCAAGGGGAAAGATTAAAATTACAAAGAGCATAAAAATAGAGATAGAAGAAATCATGTCTGTGGTAGAAAACAGTAAACTAAGTTTTTTGAGCTACTAAAGCAATTCTCATTTAAAATAATAACTACAACAAAAATAAAAACAGTATTAACCTTAGAATATAATGAATCAAAAAAATGGAGAATTAACAAACACAATAGAGAAATAAAATCAAAAGTGTTTTAGGAGAAACAGGATTAGAGAAAAGAATGTTTATAAAAGAGGAAATCAGTCAGGCAAATAAAAGCAAGTGGAGAAAAACATTTAAAAGGAACAAGGAACTCAATACTGTAAAATAATACAATTGCAGATTTTGATGTGATCCACTTATATTTCATAACTATACATATGAATCCAATTACATTCAGCTACTGCAAGTATTATAAAACTTGTAGCCATATCAGAGGTGAGGGTTATTGTTTTTATTTCATTTTAACTGTAACACAAAAATGGGATTAAAGAATCTGGCACATTCTTGGGTATTCACTGCCAAGGAGGATTGAACTTTCTAATATGATGCAGTGAGATTTTCAAGCAGAAAAATTGGAAGTCCTTCTAAAATAACGCTAAATAAAAAGAAGTAGCTCTAGACTCACAGGGATCAAGGAAGTAAAAGTGGAGGAGGTCAGATCAGCAAATGCCAATGTGGCATGTCCACACTAAGAGGAAAGAAAAATTGGGAAAGATGGATGTGACCAACTGAAGAGTATAAAACATTGAACGAAACCTAAAGTGATGATGCTCAGTGTCCCTAACATCTGCACAATGCCTGCTACATAATAGTTGCTCAATTAGTAATTACTGAATTAAATGAATCAGTGAATTAATTAAATTCCACTTTGTGGAACTGTCTTTTCAGGATGTACTCATCAGTGGGAAACAATGAAGGAATGAGCAGATAGCTAGGTTTACAAGAAATATGTCAAAAAGTTGTCACCTTGGAAAAGACTGCTTTTGGAGAAGAGATGAAAATATTGAATAATCTGAAATAGTAAAAACACAGATTCTATGTGAACTGATCTACAGGGAAGAAATAGGTCTGCACTGTTCTCAAAAAAAAAAAAAAAAAAAAAAAAAGAAAAGAAAAGAAAAGAAAAAAACACTACTTATCTGGTTGTTTGATTTTTTTTTTTCCTTCCCTACTTTGTGGGATGTTTGATTGTTTTTTATTGCCATCAGCCTTGGCACTCCTCTGGACATGTGTTGGGATTCTTGGAGCCAAAATGAATAGTACATACAGTAAAGTGCACCTTTCATGAAAGGAAAATGACAACTACATAACACCATGTAAAAGAATGCAGACAAAAAGAGAATTTGTTTTTCTGTATTGTATGAGACAATAAGGCGGAAAGAGAAAGAAAAGTAAGGCAAACGACGCATGACAGAAAGGGGAACAAGGCTCAGAACACACAAGATCAAGCAAGGGGGGTGGGGGAGCCCACGGAGGCAGAAACAAGGTAACAAAAAGGACAAAACCAGCAGTAGAAAAGAACTGTCAGACACAAAACCCTCAAAACAATAGATAGGAAAAAAAGGAACAAGATGACAGGAAAAGAGCAGCATGGAATCTGGTAAGAAAAAGAAACAAAAATTTCAAATAATGGATTTTCTAACACCCCCGCTGTTCCTCCAGTGCATTGTGTCACAGTCTCACAGAGCAGTGCATAATTTATTATGGTCACTTGCTGCCAGGCTGCTATAAAGGGCAATAGCTATATGAAAATACTCCCCACCGCCTGGATGGCTTAATGATCTACCCTTTGTAGAGGGGCAGGGCTGCAGAATGGCAGGCAAGGGCAGGAGGAGCTGGGCTGGATGGTGCTCTGCATATTTAGAGCTTTCTCACCATTTGAAGAAAGGGTGCATTAACTCTCAAGGCACCTCAGTGGGGAATTTTCCCCTCTTAAAGCTTCTCCTAAATAATCACCTTCTGTCCAGAGCAGTTTCTTAATGTCTAATACTGCATATCCCCTCCTTTATGGCAGGGGTCATGTAAAAGTTATCAAACACCAAAAAAGGGATTTTAAAAATAAAATATGACTTTGACAATTAACATTAATAACTGGAAAACTGCATTCTGTTTTCATCATGGCTGGATTTTTTTTTTCAATGCTAAAGTTTCTCTTCAGAAATGAATTTTGGGTGCAGAAAAAGTTAAAAGTCTCAAAAAAAAAAAAGACCATACAAATCGTTTTCAGCAATAATTTTCCAGAAACTGGCCTTTCCAGTAGTATTTATATAGAGGAACTTTCATAACTTCTACAAATAGCACTATCTTCAAACAGAAATAAATTATTAAGATACCTATCAATAATTTCTGTGATTGAGAAGGCCAGGGATTACTCTTTAAAATTCTTCTTTGAGGGGCAGTCACACCTGAGGGTCAGAAGCACAGGCTCTTGAGCCAGATGGCCAGGATGTGGGTCCAGATGAGGCCATTTACTTGTTGTGTGACACTGCCATGTTACTTACACTTTCTGAGTTCCTTCATCTGTAAAATGGGAATAATAGTAGTAAATATATCATAGAGCTGCTGTGAGGATTAAATGAATTAGCCCTTGGGTGAGAGCCTGGTAAACAAAAAGCAGGGCAAGTGTAAGCTGTTGTAACTGCTCTCAACAAAGCATCAGGCAACGTTAGAGCATTTGTAATCCAGAACTGTTTGCTGTTTGGTAATAGGCATAGAGACTGCTGAAAAGTGCATCCTTTAATTCCACAGGAGGCCAGGCTAGGCAGTGCACTCTCTCTCTCTCTCTTTTCATCCCTGTATACAATCCTTGTTTATGTAGGATAATAGATATATAAAAGGAAGTCACAGTCAGCTGTTTTAACATTTTTCATCCTCCAAACTCCTATAGTAAAATGCAAAACGCAAAAAATGCTCTTTCTTAAACAATATGATTTTTGAGTTCCAAAGATGAACTATTTTGAAAAAGATGGTCCAGATCACAGGGAATGGTGGATAATATACATATATTCTGGACAAACATATTTAGGTTGGAGAAATCAGACATGTGAAGCTTAAAATAGTTGAAGGTGGAAAGATAGCAAAAAATCAGAACAAGTTATGGATTGTGGTCATAGAAGGAGGGAAATTAATTTGAAATGCAAGTTCTCAACTTAAAAAAAATCAAGAACTAATTTCCTGGGTCGTACTCAAGACAATCCTGCTCAGGATCTTCTCACTGCCAATGACACAAAAAGACATTTTATGTTAAAGGTTAATTCATTCAATTATCCACTCATTCATTCTTTCATTAATCTGTCCCCAAATTATTTACTGAATACCTGCCATGTGCCAGAATCACATTAATCACCTGGAGAGTCAATGGGGAACAAGTCACTCTAGCCTCAGTTTCTTTATTTATCATGTGGAGAATATACTTTCTTCCCTCTCAAAGTTGATTGAGGAATGAATGTGATCCCATGTGTGGAAATAGGCACAATGCCTAGAATACAATGGGAACTGACTGAATAAATTCAGTTTCTATTCACCATTAAACTCATTTATGAATTTATATCTTGGGATATATTTACATCATGATAACTATACTTTTATTAGAGTCACCTTAAAATATACTTATTTACTACTTAAAGGGAAACTGTATTTCACTTTATGTAAATCTATCATATCGATAGAGATAATAGGTATATGTTGAATATTCCAAATCTTTTTTTAAAATTTTTATTTGTTAATTATAATTGAAAAATTATAGTTGGATGTTTATGAGGTACCAAGTGATATTACAATTTATAAATACAATATATTCATTAAAATGAAATCAAGTTAATTAACATATCCATTACCTAAAATACTTATTTTTCTGTGGTGAGAACCTTTGAAATTTACTCTCTTAGCAGTTTTGATATGTACAATAAAGGATTATTTACTATATTCACCATGCTGTATGATATATCTAATAGTAAAAGAAAACCCTTATTCTTCCTAATTGAGGCTTTATATCCCTTCATCGTCTCCTCCCTATTCTTTGGCCATCTTCCTCCTATTCTACCCACCGCAAGCCTCTGGTGACCACCATGTTACTTTCCGTTTCTTTAGTTTTAGATTATTTCATTGTTTTAGAGTCCACATAAAAGTGAGAACATGCAATATTTGTCTCTTTAGGTCTGCCTTTCTTCACATAACATAATGTTCTCCAGTCCACTCGTATTGTTGCAAATGACTAAATTACTTTCTTTTTTAAGGCTGAATAGTAGTCCATTTTGTGTGTGTGTGTGTGTGTGTGTGTGTGTGTGTGTGTGTAATATTTTCTTTATCCATTGATCTGTTGATAGACACTTAGGTTGATTCCACAAGTTACCTATTGTGGACAGTGCTGCAATCAACATAGATAGGCATGCAGACATTTCTTTGACAAACTGATTTCAAATCCATTGGGTAAATACCCAGAAATAGGATTGTTGGATCATATGGTAATTCTATTTTTAGTGTTTTTGGAAACTTTTACACAATACAAATAATAATAATAATAAGTGTACTAATTTCTATTCCCACCAACAGTGTGCCAGGGCTCCCTTTTCTCTGAATCTTCTCCAACACTGGTTATCTGTTGTTGTTTTTTTGATAATAGCCATTCTGACAGGTGTGAGGTGATATCTCATTGTGGTTTTAATTTGCATTTCCCTAGCGATTACCAATGTTGAGCATTTTTTCATATGCCTATTGGTCATTTGTATTACTTCTTTTAAGAAATGTCTATTCAGGTCCCTTACTCATTTTTTACTCAAATTATTTGTTTTCTTTCCAAAGAGTTGTTTAATCTCCTTATATATATTTAATATTAATCCCTTATCAGATTTATGGCCCAAAAATATTTTCTTCCAATCTATGCGTTGTTTCTTCACTCTGTTAATTGTTTCCTTCACTCTGTTAATTGTTTCTCCTATGTTTTCTTCCAGTAGTTTTACAGTTTAAGGTCTTATGTTTGAGTATTTAATCCATTTTGATAAGATTTATGTTAATGCTATGAGACAATGATCTGATTTCATTCTTCTGCGCATGAATATACAGTTTTCACAACACCCTTTATTGAAGAGATATCCTTTTTCCAATGGTTATACTTGGCACTCTTGCAAAGCATCCACTGACTACACATGAATGGGTTCACTACTGGGTTTTCTACTCTGTTCTACTGGTTGATTAGTCTATTCTTATGCCAATACCATGCTGTTTAAATTAGTGTCACTTGATAGTAGAATTGGAATCAATTAGTATAATGTTTATAGCTTTGTTCTTTTTACTCAGACTGACTTAGCTATTCAGGGTTTTTTTTATGGTTTCATACACATTTTAGAATTTACTCCTTATCTTTCGAATGTCCATTTCTCTGTATCTCTGCTGTATTTTTTTTTAATCCCAGATCCAACCACCTGTACGTACCATATTTTCTAATCTAAGTGATTAGCCACTATTATTTCTTACCTGAACTAGTACAAACGATTCATAGCTGATTTTCTGAAGTCCATTCTCATGCTCCTCTACTCCACTCTCTCAAAATGAAAAGCTAGCCATATCATTCCTACCATCATCACCATTCTACACACCACACATATGCACAGCCTCTGCACATACATACAAATATATGCATGTGTACATACACACACACGCGCGTCCCTAAACCTTTTAGTAGCTTCCATTGCTGTTTGGGTAAGTTTAAAATGCTTAACATAGCCTGACGTGTGGATTTTACATTGTATAACCTATATTTTCTTCTCCATTTCGTCTTCCTTTCTAAACACTCCATTCTCCTTACTTGTCTTTGAATGTTGAATGTGCCTTGTGTCAACCACAAGGCTTTTGCTCATGCTGCTTCCACTGCCAAGAATGTTCTCACTCACCCAAATCATTTCACTTAGTGAAAATACTTAAGAACGTTTCAGTTTTCAGCTCAAACATCATTTATTCGAATAGTGATTCTTTGACCTTGCCAAGTAGGCCAGAAACTTCATGTTACAGGCTCTTCAAGTATCAGGGACCACTACTTCCTGAGTATTATGTCAGTTGCATTCTTTTATTTATGGGGTTATTTGACCAATGTCTGCCTAATCTGCTAAATAGAAAACTCCATGAGGACAGATAACTTGTCTATGTTTTATTACCATTACATACTCCGCATTTCACACAACTTTGGTTCACGGTAGATACTCTAGGTATCTGTTAAATAAATGAAAATGGAGAAATATTTAGCGATTTGGGGATTGAGTATGTACTTATGAGGCTTCTAGGACCAATTTTGCCTAAATTAAAAAGGCTATTTTTTATGTTTGAGACCTAGGAGATAGAAAGTAGAAGTAGAATCAAGAGTTAACAGAGAAAACAAGAACAGGAAATAGATATTAGAAGAGAAGAGATACTATTATCCCTTCATATAATAATTTCTTCCATGTTACCCAAAACACAGTTACAGAAAAAAATGGGAGTGGCAAGACTGCCATGTTGTTTACAGTTTTGGTGTAATCAAGAAAAGAATAAAAGTTGGCAAAGGAAAATTGCAACAAAGTTTTCCATTCATTTAATAGAAGAGTTAGACATTTTACGAATAAGAGAAGAAAGCTGCATATTCTTTTCTGATGAGTCATGAACAGACAGTAAGGGTAATGGAATTTGCATCCTATCTATGAGGACTTTCAAAGCTGAACAGACCAAGTAGCAACAAATAGGGAGAAAAGGGCAAAAACTCAAGCAATCAACCCTAGAAAAAAAAAATAAAAAATAACGTGAGGAAAGAGTCAAAGATGTTTAAGACATATGAAAGGGAGTAAAATTATAATTCATGCTTTAAATTGGTTTCTCCCTAAACATAGCTTTTTTTGTAGAGTACATATATTCCTTAAGTATAATGATACTTAAAGTGGTTTTTGGTAAGAGAACAAAAACAAAGTTAGCTATAAAATGAAATTGTCAATAAGATCTCTACAATATAATTAATGTAAGAGAGACTTCATGTTGGTATAAAATCTGTGATTATCAATAAGCACCACCTCATGTTTGTCTGGGGGGTTGTTCTTAGAGAATATGGCTTCCCCAATAATGGTGACAAAAGCCACAGAGACTTCCGTCTTCAACCAATACTCCTAAGTTGTAAAATGCCACAATTTTAATAAACTTATTTTCCTTGACTTACCTTATCTCCTTCTCTAGTTAGGCAAACCTACAGGCCTCCTTCCTGACAGGGCTCACCTATCCCAGCTGGAAGCCTTAAACTGATTGCACCCTAAAAGACCGACTCTATCTCAGCAGGAAGTGTGTGAAAATTTTTCTCTGAGGTAGAAGTACCTTAATTTTAAAGTCTTTGTGAAAGTGGTGCCTCTGATGTCTTTGTTTAATTTGTTTTATTCCTTATCTTCTCAGTTGCCTTATTTTAAACTCTGTTGCCTTTACTCTCAGCTGCTGCGTGCTTACTAGTTTTCTGGTCCAATATTGCTTTTTAACCTAATATGCAGTCTCCTTTACTCCCAAGTCTTTTGTGGCTTCTAAAGCATGATTCAGTCTTGTCCACCAGTTTTTCAATATTCTAGGCTAGTTGTATTCCATAACTGACCCTTTTTTTTTTGGCTGTCAATATTCATTTATTAGCAATCTTGGTTTGACACAAGGTACCTTGTCTCTGCTCTACCCTGATGACCTCTGTTTTTCTGCTGTAACATTACACTATCTGAACTCTTTATGAAATTATGGACTAAGACCATACCCTCTCCTCAACCTCACTTCTGTCTCTATCTCTCTTTATGACATTTTTAGTTCATCCTTATGCTATAGTCAACAAATGTATAGAGAATTCTGCTATATTTTTCAAATTCACTGTGATATGAACAAATATTTGAGGGTGATATTTTTAAAACTTAAAAAAATATTTCTGCTGCTTATTTCTCAAATAAAGCAAATGATGAGAAAATAAAAACCAAAATAAGTTAAAAATTACAAAGCTGTTTTTCCTGTAGCATTTACCAGGCTGGAGTACAGTTGTGTGATCTCAATTCACTGCAACCTCCAACTCCCAGGCTCAAGTGATTCTCCCACCTCAGCCCCCCAAGTAGCTAGAACCACAGGCACACACCACCACATCTGGCTTTTAAAAAATTTTTGTATTTTTAGCCATGTTGCCCAGGCTCGTCTCAAACTCCTTAGCTAAAGCAATCTGCCACCTTGGCCCCGCAAAGTACTGGGATACAGGCATGAGCCACCTTGCCAGGCCTACATATGACGTTTTTTACTGCCAGGTAATGGTTGGCCTACACAAAAACAACAATACTTCCTGACCCATAATTGATCATTCAGTTAGATTTAAATGGTGTCGCTTTCTACTAAAAAATTCTAATTTTTAAAATAAGCAAAAATGTTCATATCATTAACCAACATTAATAACTATAGCTGAAAAACTCATAGAGAACCAGCTGTAGGCAAAATATCAGCAGTTATATGAATGTCTCTTACAGATCTCCTGTAGTTTATCTAGTTATGTAAGCACCCATGTCTATGCAAATGGCTGAGAATTAGAATCAAATAAAAAGTTGGGCAACATAATATAGTATAAAGCAAATATTTCTTTTTGATTAGAGATAGTTTTTCTCATAAACAAGTTGATAATTTATTTTAACAACTTCAAAAATTGTAATACTATGAGGAAAATAAAATAGGATAAATTCAATGTATATGGCTAACATCAGATTTTAGTCACTTTTGCAGAATCTTATACCATGCAGCCATTTCTCATGTTTCTTCATAAAACTATGTATTTTCACAGTGCAGTGATTTCCAAACCTATAAAAGTGATGTCTCAGGGGCTCATCACACGGAGGCCAACCCAGTCTATCCAATACTTATCCAGTCAAATCATAGGCCTGGAGTTCCAACTCTCTAGTCCAAACCTACATGTGTCCATGATGATTACAGCATAACTAAACATCACATTCAGAACAATGTGGCACTTTTCTACATACATATTTCATAGTGGCTCAAGTCAAAATGAAGGAGAAGAATCAAGAACCTGCAGAGGATGTCTCAGAGGCACATAACTAATCAGTAACAAAAAGTGAACGGAACTCAGCAGTGACCCTCACCTTAGATTCCCCATGAGATGCCAGGGAGGCTACTGTGGCTTCAGTGTGCTGTATTTTACAACTGCTAGGGTTCCCACATTCCTTTCTCTAATCTTTGGGATTTCTTATACTCCTGAACTCCTGAGTTTCAATTCTTGGAAACAAGGGAAATACTCTGACTTCTCAGCTGTTTTGGCTTTAAAGAAGTGTCTTCCTATTGCCTCCTCCACAGACACCTAACGGGGTCTGATCCAAGCAGGGCTGTGGCCATTGCTCCCTGGACAATGCATCGCATGTGAGATAGAGGGTATGTTAACCCAGCTGCTGGAGGACAACTTTATTTCCCAGGGGAAATTCTAGCACATCTGGGGTACTGTGGTCCTCACACTTGGTTTGGATTGTCTTCCTGATGACAGACGTCTGCTTTCTGGCAATGGAAAGAGTAATAATCTGTGGTTAATGTCTAATGAAAAAATGTTGGCATGTTGAAATAGAAACAAGGCTCTCTCTTCTTTGTTTAAATAAACATACAGTTTTGTGCAAATTAAGTGTGAACATAGAACAGATCATGAGGGAATTATCAAAGTATTGCTTTGGGTGATATTTGGAGTAATCTTTTAAGATCAATTTTAAGGTTTATCACTTTTAAACCTTTTATTCTTGCTTAGCTAAATCATCATGAAAGCAGGACTTCATATGTCCTCCTGATGACAAAACTAATGTTCGGACTGTTTGAGCTGAACAGTCTAGTATTTAAAAATTCTATGCATAGAATTGAACAATACGATTAAACATAGGAAGGGGACTGTGAGGTGGCAAGATATAACAGGTGATAACAGTGGTATTGCCATCTTTGTTTAAGTCCTTACTCTGCCTGTGAAGCTACAGCTCTTCCCTCTGATTATAGTATCATTTTGGAACTTTCTACCCAAAGAAATCATTACTAAATGATTGTACATAAATAGATGTGCACGCTTTAGCAATCATAGCTACAATGAAGGCTTTCAAACCACTAAACAATTGGAATACAACAAGGGCTAGGGAAACAATGTCTTTGTAGCCTCTTGGAACTGTTAGGTAAAGAAATCAAATTCATTGACAATGATTCAAACTCTAGGTCATTACAGGGTCAAATGGGAGTATGCACTGGGTTTCTACCTTTAAACCCTTTTGCATATAGTCTTCTTCCTTCCTCATGGAAAGTTTGGTTGACTGATAATATATACCCAGCTCATGAATTAGAATGTCATTTGAAAGAGAGTTAGAGAGGGGATTTCCATTTGGATAATTTCAGCTGAAAAGGTATAAATTCCATCAGAAGGAATAATAATTGTATGCAAAAAGGTGTAATCAGGAGTAGCCAGAGCAGTGCACTGACTTTTCCAGTTTGATTAGAGAATTTTATACACCTAAATAACAGTTGGGAATATTGCACCAGACAGGGGTCGGCAACAAAGGCACTAAAGCTGTGGGACTTGCTAGTGGGCTACTTTAGGCTAAGGCAGTTGAGGCAATTTTCTGGGCCTTATTTCCTATCTTATATATAAGGGAGATGAATTGGAAAATCTTTAAGGTTCTTCTCAGCCACATAATTCTGTGCTTCACTATGTCCCATCATCAACTCAAGGAAAAGAAGTAAACCGCTTTAGGTTTTATGATGGCAGGAAAAAGAAAATCATTCCAAGAGTATTATACGACTAGTATTGAGAGGTCCTGTGGAGCATGCTACATCTTGTCTTCTTTATTGCCATATGGAGCATAAAATAGGAAGGCAGGGTCTCTTACCACATATCTCACTTCACTTACAACTCCCGGGCAACTATTTTTCCTTTTTCTTTTCTTTTCTTTTCTTTTCTTTTTTTTTTTTTTTTGAGACAGAGTCTTGCTCTGTCGCAAGGCTGGAGTGCAGTGGCACAGTCTTGGCTCACTGCAACCTCTGCGTCCTGGGTTCAAGCAATTCTTCCGCATCAGCCTCCTGAGTAGTTGGGACAACAGGCCCGTGCCACCAGGCCCAGCTAATTTTTGTATTTTTAGTAGAGACGGGGTTTCATCATTTTGGCCAGGATGGTCTCAAACTCTTGACCTTGTGATCTGCCCACCTCGGCCTCTCAAAGTGCTGGGATTACAGGTGTGAGCCACCGTGCCTGGCCAACTATTTTTCTTTTGATAGCTGATGGAGGGTCTAAGAATTACAGGTACTGCTGGCCAAAGAAGGCAGCCCAAAGACTACAATGTCAGGAACTCAGAGGCTAAGTAAAACTCCTGGGAAGGGTTGATTTGATATTTAAAGGTGAATCAGAAAGACATATACTGGTCAAATTCATGCTTGAGAATGAGCACTTATTCTTAGTCAAATGTTTGCTACTATTTACATGTGCCAGAAACAGTGCCATAGAAGCCTAATTAGGGTCTACCTTCTCACTGCTGTGTGACAATGCAGGCCAGGGAAGGCCATAACTCGTCATTATTTCAACAGAAATAATAGGATCTTTCTGACATCTATTGTTGCCAATAATTTCTAAAACACAACAACCACAACACAAAGGCCTAGTCAAGTTCTATTCAGTACTAGTCTGGGTAAGAAGGAAGGAAATAAAAAAAAATTAACATAATTTTAGTAGGCTAAAAGAGGGTGAGCACTCAATGTGGTAAGACCATGCAGCAAACAGGAAAAGGGGAATATCTCAAAGAGGTGTCATTTGGGATGGATTTTACAGAATCGGTTATAATTCAATTACATTTATTAAGTAACATGCTGTTACAGAAAATGGATTTATGTAAATTGCATGTAGACAACTTTAAATCTGAATACTAAGACACCAGAGAAGCACCTTTAGTCCCAGGAGACAGAATCTAAATAGTGGATTCAGGTTTGCTTGTGCTTTCATATATTTAGAGAAATGAAATGAAGTATAAAACACTTTAGAGCTTACATAATCCTATGCTTAATTTTTAGTTAATAATATGGATACTTAACACTGATATTGAAATACCTACTTATTAGGAACTGTTCTAGACAACTCCCATTTATTCAGGCTTATCTTAAATCAAAGTGCAGGTCTGGAAGCCACTGACCAGATCTCTGACCTGGGAAACTCGAGGGCCTCCATTATGTGAAAAATGGAATAAAAACTCAAGCGGCTTCAGAGGGTTGTTGGGAGGGAAAGGAAGAAGAGCTGTATTTTATTTTTCATGCCATAATACAACTTCGACTCTTTGGAATGAGCACAACCAAAACTGAATGATATTTTCACGTTTTCTTGAGCATCAGGCTTAATTTGACACCATTAACTAAAACGGAAGTGCAGGCTCTAGTATAAAAGACCAAGGGTTCTATGTTAGCCACTTTAGGTACAAGATGCCTACTTAGCCAATCATAGCTTTTTTGAACAACTGCTGCTTAGATTCTCATTTGTCAAAGTAAAATACACCAAAAAGTGAGCAACATTAGTAAAAACAAGAAACACACTGCCTTAATGCAGGCTAAGGAAATGTTAAAGTGTTTTTAAAAAGAGCAACATGTTTTCTTTAACCAGTCTATCATTGATGGGCATGTGGGTCGATTCCAAGTCTTTGCTATTGTAAATAGTGCTGCAATAAACATATGTGTGCAAGTGTCTTTATAGTAAATGATTTATAATCCTTTGGGTATAAACTGCGTAATGGCATTGCTGGGTCAATTGGTATTCCTGGTTTAGATTCTTGAGGAATTGCCACACTGTCTTTCACAATATACACCATGGAATACTATGAAGCTATAAAAAGCAATGAGTTTGCAGGAACATGGAGGAAGTTGGAAGCCATTATTCTAAGCAAACTGACACAGGAACAGAAAACCAAACACCACATGTTCTCACTCATAAGTGGGAGCTGGACAATGGACAGAGGGAGGGGAACATCACACACCGGGCCCTGTTGGGGAGTGGAGGGCAGGTAGGGTGAGAGCATTAGGACAAATGCCTAACGCATGCAGGGCTTAAAACCTAGATGACAGGTTGATAGGTGCAGGAAACCACTATGGCACATGTATATCTATGTAACAAACCTGCACGTTCTGCACATGTATCCCAGAACTTAAAGTAAAAATTTTTTAAAAAGAGCAACATAAATATGTCTTTGTTTATTTCTTCAGTTGTTTTTGTTTTAACAACGCTCTTTAAGGGCAGTTTAAAAATAACAGTAGTCTGCTATTTTTAATGTTAACATTAACAGAATATCAAAGTTGGAAGGGGATTTGGAGATCATTTAGTTCAAATTCCATATGTTAGAGATGGAAACTTATGCTTCAGGAGAATGAGTAGATTGATCAAGGTGACACAGATGGCTGATGGAAAAAATACATGAGACTACTTTAAACACTTAGCATGCTGAAATGTCTTAAGATTTTTTTTTTTTTTTTTTTAAGACGGAGTTTCACTCTTGTTACCCAGGCTGGAGTGCAATGGCACGATCTCGGCTCACCGCAACCTCCGCCTCCTGGGTTCAGGCAATTCTCCTGCCTCAGCCTCCTGAGTAGCTGGGATTACAGGCACGCGCCATCATGCCCAGCTAATGTTTTTGTATTTTTAGTAGAGACGGGGTTTCACCATGTTGACCAGGATGGTCTGGATCTCTTGACCTCGTGATCCACCCGCCTCGGCCTCCCAAAGTGCTGGGATTACAGGCTTGAGCCACCGCGCCCGGCCTATGTCTTAAGATTTGATATGAACCTTTGTTTTGCAGGAATACACAATGCACTTTCCCAAGGTCAGCTTGAGATTCTATAAATTTCAGAAATAACTATGGAAACTATATGTTGTACAGTACAGATTATGGCCTTCCCTCTTCATAAATTTCATGATTTTAGTCACTTATTTTGTGTGTGTGCATATATATATATACACATATATATATATGCACACACATATATACATATATATTTATATACAAATATATTTACAAGTATATATATGTATAT
>NW_022437004.1:10449099-10462652 GCF_009761245.1 Sapajus apella
ATATATACGTATGTGTATATATACATATATACGTATGTATATATGTATATATATATACATATATACATATATATATACACTTGTAAATATATTTGTATATATATCAGTGTTAGGTCTATACAATGTTGATTACACACAGGCAAATTACTTAGGTACAGAGGCAGCATTTTTCACTTATTAAATATTTGGAGAAAATATTTGAGATAAAGGAGAAGAAAATCAGGTATTTAGAGAGGAACATGTACTTAACAAGAAAGTGTCTCTGACAGATAAATATTTTAGCCATGGAACCAATAACATGTCTAATTCATGAAGCACACAATAATTAGGCTCTGACCATGCATGCAGCTCTGGCTTGGCACATAGTAAGTTTTCAACAAATGAAATGCAAGATCACATAGCAATGGGGAAGGGGGATTAGAATGACTCTTCAGCCCCCCAACACTGAGTATAAATTCTCCACCGCACCAGTTGGCAAATGTTCAAGACTTTGGAACTTAGGGAGGTAAAGGGGGAAATAATGGGAAGAGGAGGCAGAGAAGGGGTAAAAGGAACCAGAGGAAAAGGCAAATTCGGCCCGAATGTGTTTGTGCCCACTTGAGAAAGTCAGTCACAGAAAAGCATTTTTTTTAATGCACTAATATTCTGCCTTCCCTTTATTTAAAATATGGAACATTCATGTGTCCTCAGGCAGAGTAATCATTTAAAATATGTTGGAACAAAAATGATTAAATTAGCTTTATTCTTCAATTATATAATTTACGAGAGAATATCATTTAAAAGAAAATTTCTAAACTTGGCTGACAGGAAGAATTGGTTTCAGTTTTAGAGATTATAACTAATAAGTGAAATGGAAATGTTCCTAAATTTTCTTCAGCCAAGATATCATGGTTTCTGGAACATGCATTTTCCAATAGTTTTTAGAAATCTTAATGGTCTCTCTGACTGCAAAGTTTTAGCATCTGGCATTCTCATTCAGCCAAAGGCTGTGCAAAACTTTATGTGGCTAAATAATGCTCTAGAAAGGATACACCTAAGACACTTAATGACTGAGTAAATTCAGATGTGCTCATATAGCAAAATCCTACTCCAAAAAAATAAACTCAGGTGGGACTAGGGCAATATTTTAAAAATAACTGTCATATTTGTTGCAAGGGATAAATATTGAATTGCATTACGCTCTAACAAAGCAATCAATAGATTTAAAATCTCCATAGCTGTTTTTATCTATGTAACTAAAAAATATTTTGATTCCAAGATACTGAGACTATGAAATGAGTGGAAGGACAATCTTGAGATGGGAAAAGAATACTAACTCAGCCCCCATTCCAGGTTTCCTTTAAGGAATCTTTCCCCTTTTAATCACATTACTCATCTTAACATGCTATTATCTAATCATGTGACTCATAAAAGTCATGATTTGATATCATGATATTTTGCCTGTACTGAGTAATTCTGAGTTTTGGTTCTGTTAACATATGTTACACTTACCGATCTTCTGGGCAACCTGTTGTAAGTGTAACAGAGAATATACCTGAAAAATATTTGACTAGCCCCTCCTTTCTTGCTGTTACATAAAAATGGTTTTCTCCTTACGTCACGAATCTATTCTGCATGTTAAATATTTGCAAAGTACTTTAAAATTCTTGCTGAACGCTAAAACAAAGACAGCAGCCTATGTTCATTTGAATAACCACAAATGTTTGCCCTCCCAAATTAAGGGCCTCTGAGTTTAATTCAAATCAATTTGATGACTGGAGAGAGAAAAAAAAAAAATAGCTGGGCACCTACTGAGTACAAGGCCCTGTGCCCAAGGTGGAGATAAAAGTAAACTTTCCAGGACTAGACAATCTGTCAGAAATTACTACATTTCATATTATTTAATTCACACCATTTCCTTCCGGACTTAAAAGCTAAACTGTGAGACGCAAAATACTCACCTTTTTAGCATTAAGCTTTTACAGTGCTCCTTAACATCCAACATTGTAACTAGTTACATAAAGATGTAGTGTTTTCTATATATTAACATATTATTTCATATTTTGTTCATTAGGCTTTGAAAGTATTTAGAATGAAGGTTCCATTTATTGTATCCAAAAATAAAAATAGCATCAAAGTCTTTTTGCAACTCCCCAAACACAGTTAGTGAATAATGATCATATGCTAAAAAATGTAAAATGCAATTTGTGCTGTGCCCCATTTACTACAAAATCACTACGAACAATGCATTTTGTACACTATATTGCTCCAGGGAAACTGGATCAGCATCAGGAATGAATAAAGAACACTGCATTTGAAATCAGCTAATTCTGCTTCAGCGCTTTTAAAAACTATTTGTTATGATATTACTTCCTGTCAAGCACATAATGTGATATTTTCCTCAATAAAACTAAACAGTTGCTATAATTTCAGCTTCCCTCATTTTCCACTTTTTAAGCACTAAATATTTAAACAATGCAGACCTGGAAGTCTCTAGCCAGTCATCTGATCCATGCATCTCCTTGCCTAAGGTATAGTAACTATCCATACGGGGGCCTGTTATGGCACACTGATATACTTAGTGGCAGCTGTCAAGGTCCTTACCTGCCCACAGGCCAGGCCCATTCCTCTTTCTCCCATGCCATGTGGACATGATAAATTTAACTCCAGGGCATCTGCTCCGGAATCCTTTTAATAAGAAAGGAAAATGAAAGAAAATGCAAAGCTTTATTTATATACTAGTAGACTTTCACCACTGATAACAAAAATCATATTTGTCAAGTGTTAACTATTCTGTTTTCTGCATCACAGCTATCTTGTGAGGTATGTTCTAACTCTCTCAAATTAAGGTTTATATAACAACCACCACCATCACAACAATCACACCACCAATATTTACTGAGTGCTTATAAGGGGCCACTCACTGCTCTATATGCTTTATATTTGTTACCTCTAATTCTCATAATCTTTGTATCATTATGATACCAATTTTACAGGCACATGAACTGAAGTATTAGGGAGGTTAAATTACAAGCTTGGTTATTAGGTGACACAGTAGAGATTGTAACTGAGATTGGTTTGACATCACATTTATTCTTTCCTAAACAGCTTCTATTTTTTATATACACAAATCTTACTAATTATAGATAATTGATGATGGGAGTAGGCATACAAAGAAAAATGTAGTAGGCTAGCTAGAATGAACAAGCAAAATTTAAAATGTTTTTAACTGAAAACCAACATTATTATATGCAAAACAGTCCATCTAAGAAATTGGAAGTATTGATAGTTTTGTCTTAATTACTTAATAAAAATCCCTCCTATTTTAATTATTAATTCCTTCGTATACAAATGGATCTTGTCAAAATAAACAACATAATTCATTCTAAGTATTCTTAGAATACTTTGAGAATCTTAGAATTCATGAGAAGTCTTCTGTGAAGAACTTAAAGGATAAACAAAACACTTTTAAAAGTTATTATAATGGCAGGGAGCAGTGGCCCACACTTGTAATCCTAACATTTTGGGAGGCCGAGATAGATAGACGGACTGCCTGAGCTCAGGAGTTCGAGACCAGCCTGGGCAACACAGTGAAACCCAATCACTATTAAAATACAAAAGATTAGCCAGGCGTGGCAGTGTATGCCTCTAATCCCAGCTACTTGGGAGGCTGAGGCAGAAGAATTGCTTGAACCTGGGAGACAAATGGCAATGAGCTGATATCGCACCATTGCACTCCAGCCTGGTAGACAGAGGGAGACTCTGTCTCCAAAAAAAGCTAGTATAGTAATTTTAGGGATGGAGGAAAAACTGATTCAAGTTTTATATTCTTTTAATAACTTTTAAAAATAACTTCTATAATTTTTCCAGTGCCACAATTTATCTTTCAGTAAGGCCAACTAGAAGCTTGAACTGGTTACAACAGTATTTTAACAGGTTTAGCACATGAAAAGGCTTAAAAAATAGTTCACTACTTTCTAAGTACATCAGACCTTTCTTTAGGCCAATAGCTGTTTCTTTTTTCTCTTTCCTTCCTAATTGTTTAAGATTTTAGCCTATTTTTTTCCTTCCTTATAAAGTTTAAGCAGGACCTCAACAGACTTACAAACTCCAGTTAGCTATTTCTTGGTTTCAATTTTCTTGCCTATCTTTATTCATTAGTAAGTCTGGTTTTTCTTCTGCACATTTGTTAATGTCCATTTGATCACTGAGCTTGTTTTTAAATATGGTTTCATTATGGTTTTGCTTTTCTAATCCAATTTTAAAAGGCTTGTTATTTGAGAACTGCTGAAAACCATGCTATTCTTTCCTTGATGGTTTGGTAGTGAGCATGGATGAGCATGGCCTGCTGAACCCTGAGTTCTAATTCTAGCCTGTAGCTAAGGAATTCTTAGCCTGTAGCTAAGGAATTGGGAATGATTTGGACAAGTCAGTCAATCTTCTTTGTCTCCAGTTGCTCAAGTGTCAACTGTGGATAATATGACCTGTCTCAAAACTACACCATGCAATAATTACAAGCTTAATGAAAAGATTGTACAGTGCAAATATATACAATGTAACATGTTTGTTATTATTTCCTGGTTAGTTCAAATATTTCCTTTAGACTTCTCTATTTAACTGAAATGCGGCAATTAATAGCAAATCAATTCAACCTCATTTTGGATTAGATAAACTTTGCATGTTAATTGTATACATATTTACATTATGTATATTTCATTTCAAACTTACACCTAGCTACCATATTAGATAATAATAGCTAACATTAATTGACCATTTACAATATGCCAGATACTTTACTATGTCCTTTGTATGTTTTATCTTAATTTATCCTCACAGAAACTCTAAGAGGTAGGATACATCATTATTCCTCCTTTACAATTGATACAACTGAGACATAAAGAGTTCAAGTGATGTATCCAACATCCCACAGCTTCTAGCTGATAGTAGCGTCTTGAACCCAAGCATTTTGAGTTCAGAGCCTGCGTTTGTACCATTACAATTTACTAAAAATCACTTATTTTATGGCTGGAGCTGTCATAGTGTGTCAGGAAAAACATAACAGCTCAATATCTTTACAGCTTCTAAGTTTGAAGTAAAAGTTAAAATATTTTAAAATCACCTGTCCAATATAAAGTTTTTTCAGTGACTAATTATTACAATTTCCCCGATATTGTATACATATACAAACACCTACTCACCAAACACACCTGGAAAGGCCTTTGAAATGTGCATCCAACCCTCAAAAACAGACAATGCTATTCAAGGCGACACCAAGAGAACAGAAACATTCATGTGGCCTCTGCTTGAACATTCCTGTCTCAGGATGCACACTACCTTAAAAGGCAGCTAATTCCATTTCCAAGCAACTCTAACCATTCAAAAAGCCTTAATTGCTGAATTAGCATGAAATGTTAAATTAACTGAAATTGGGCATGCATTCTGATTCTTGTTAGTCACAAGCTTTTTAGTTTAGCCACTTACCCAGAGTTTATTCTACCTCACCTAAATGGTTATAAAATGAAATATCTTAGTGATAGCAGTGACATAGGAAATACACTATTTTTAATTTCCTACATTATCTATTTATCATCCATCTATGTGAAGTAGAGTGTATATATATATATATATTAATGTTGTGGGCTCTGAGCCAAACCATGGGTTTGAATCCCACTTTTAATGTATCCTAGCTGTGTGCACTTGAACACATTATTTCACTACTTTTGGCCTTAGCTTCCCCACCTTGCCAAAAAACAAGAAAAATATCAAGTCAGTGACAAGTTAGAACTCAAAAAAAAAAAAAAAGGTAAAAATTAGAAGTAAAACTGTAAAAAAAAAATGATATTAAGTCATAGAGTTGTGGTTATAAGGTATAAATAAACTTGATATTTGCACAGAAGAGTTCTAGGGAGATGTATTTTTAAATGTTTCCAAAGCTAATACAGGAAATGAGAAGTACCAAAAAAGAAAGTTTATTTTTTACAGTTTTAAGTAAACTGAAAAGAAAAATAAGAGCTTTGACATATATGAAAGTTTGAAGAAAAGTGATGAAAAATAAATTTGATAAAAGTAAATGACTTCTGGAAGGTAGTAAATACTATAACGGTATATACTATCTATCTAAATACTTTACCTATCACTTATCTATCTATCCATCTAAATACTTATCTATCCATCCAACTAGACCTCTGCCTTGATATGAAAACGATTTTAGGTAACTCACCTGGTCCTACATTGTCTAAACCTCAGGAGAAAAAGGAAAAGTAAACTATCCTGAGAAATTCTTGGAATATGGCAGTTGTATACTTTTTAGAATTCTCTGAGTCACTTTATAAGAACACCCAGAGAAACTAAGGTGGCAAAACCACAAACCCTGTGCAACATATATAACAAAATCAGGTACAAAGCGTTTTTCCTTTCTCTTCCCCTTCTTTCCTTAGTTCTTCCTTTCTTTCCTTTATCTTCCTCATCAATACAGCTCTAGCCATTGGCCAGGGCAGAGCAAGGCAGGTGATCCTGAGCTTTTGAGGAGGAGCCATGAGGGCTCACTGTGGGGTGTCATAGCCTATGCAGAGTAGAGCCAGAAGGACATCTACATGGTCAGTGGCATGGTGTGGTGTATCATGGCCCAAGGGAAGACTTCCAAGGGTGACAGGGGTTGGCAAAGGACATCAGAGCAGAAGTAGGGTGGGTACAGTGTACTGCAGCAGGGCATGAAAGCCACAGTTATTGGATTCTCTCTAAATTTCTTTGTTAAATGAATACGTGGGGTCAGATGTTGACTTTCTAAGTAGCAATGCTATTGTCTAGTCTCAAGTATCCAAAACTGGAGTTAAAGTTCTCTGGGCTCTTAAACCAATCTGAGACAGACCTGAGACAGGCAAAACACTCTACTGGCTTGGGCTCCACTGGACATAAAATCAGTTACTATCTCTCATCTCCAGCTGCATGTCTCTCTCCTGTGATTCCATTCTGTCCTGTTTACTGTCCCTGTTCAGAGACTTACATCCAAGTGGTCCTATATATTTCTGTAATGTGCCTCTGTCTGTTTTTTGTTTTTCTTTCTTTTTTTTTTTTTTTTAACCTCAACCTATTTGAGACTGTTAACTCTCACAGCTATTTAGTTCAGAACATATTGCTGCCCAGATTCAGGTAAAAAAATGATAAGAACCTGGCTTGTTAGTGTTTTATTTTTGCCGTGCTAGGAACAGTATGATCACTTGGTTTTAGTGCTTGTGCCTCTCCACTGGAGCTTCCTTGTCTCTTCCTACTGAAAGTGGTCAGGACCTTGGCAATCCCTCACAGGTACCTGCTTAAAATCTTCATCACTGGATTTTAATCAATTCAAGTTCATGGGTGCCAAATAAAATACCACTCTTCCCATTTATTGTGTAACAGCTTCCTTTTTGTTTGTCACATTGCAATATTTGAACTGCACACTTCTTTTTTACTTTATTCAACAAATATCTGCTGGGAGACAAAGCCTTGTGCTTGGAATTGAGAATTAAGTAGTGAGCTAGATAGGGGTCTCAACCTCCATGGAACTTGCTTTCTAACAAGCAGAACAGAGGAACTATTAGTAATGGCTAATCACACAACTGTTAATCACCACTTTATTACATACTACAGAGGAAATGCACAGACAGAGGCAGATCCAGATTTGGGGGAGTCTGATGCTAAAATAATTTGGAAAACCCTCTTTAAGGAAAAAAAAAATAATTAAAAATTGTAAACACAGAGTTAGGTATAGGGACTTGGAAGTAGCCTATTCAAATAAATGCCCTGAAGCTTAAGCTTCATTAAGTATCTGGTCAACTGGCCTCTGAAGACAGGGAGGTTTAACTTACAGAGCCAGAGGCTCAGGGTTGAGGAAGAGAGAACATTCCAGGCCAAGGGAACAGCAAATGCTCTGAGTTGAGAACGTGTTGGAGGAGGAAAAGAAGGCAGTGGGATCTGGAATGCCGAGAACAGATCCACAGTGACACTGAGGAGAGGCAGGCAGAGGCGAGACCAAGTAGCACTTAATAGTCAAGTTAAGGATTTCGAAATCAGGAAAAACAGAAAGAATTTGGATTGGTTGAGGGCAAGAAGATTAGTGCAGCTATTGTAGATAACTTGGATTAGAATGGTAATGATGCATATTGAGCCCCAGCCAATTATAAGCTTCCTCAAATTTGATGGCCCAATTTGTCACCAAGGCTTTTGCCACTAGTTCAAAGGGGAGCCCCAGTCCCTGTTGCGATCTTCACATCTTCTATAGTAGTTGTCAGCTCTCGCACACTCCCTGAAGATCAGAGATGGGCTGTGTTACAACCTCCACTGAGCCTGTCAAAGTGAGAGCTCCAGGAGCACCAGTGCCCAGGCCTGATCAGGAAGCTCTGGCCTTTCCCTACAATTCTGGGTTTAGATGAAGCATTACACACCATGTTATAAAATCTGGCTTCCCTAGCAGCTTCCCTGAAGGGGCAGGGCATACAACTGAAGAGTGCAGAGGCAAGTAAAACCCTATGGAGTGAAATGGGACCAGTGAGAGGAGACTGAAGAAGCCAGTAGATTCATTCCTTCCACTTCCTTTCCTAGAAAGTGATGAGAGAATGGGTGAGTCTATCGTCTTGTGGGATGATGTGCTATTCCCTTCCCATATGACTGAGCAGTTGGCTTCCTTTCCTTGTGAAGTCGTGGCCAGCTCTGGAATGCACCATATTGCATTTGTTTTCCCTTCTCCCCATCTCATTTTTCTGTTCTTCCTCAGTCTTACTTCTATGAGACTGTATACTTCCATAAAGCTTTTTCACAGTAACTTTGACTCAGGCTGTATTTTCAAGGCTAATTACAAATTAAGAAATAAATGGATTCAAGATCTACTACTGTATTAAAGATCTATATACAAGCAAATATTGTGGACCTTCAGTAATGGATCATATTTGATTGCTCCCTATATTCACCTTTGTTTTGTCTGGTCAGGGACTTTATACATAGTAGGTGTTTCATAAATCTTTTTTTGTATAGAATTGGAGTAGACTATTGCGGTTCCAGAAAAGCAAGAGAGCCTGTGATCAGATACCTGGACCAAGAAAACTAAGCAGATTCTAACGATGCTACTGATTTGACACTAAGCAGTAGAAACTTCTTTCTGGTGCTCAAAAATCCTGAAAAATTTAAACCAGGCTGAAGAATATACAAGACAACATGAAACACACGTGCATTCTAAAGTTCTACTGTTCTATGTGTATCGTTTCTGTTTCAGATAAAGTAGTAAAAAGCTGAAAGCAGGCTTCCTCAACTCTTTACTGTGTAATTCAATAACTAATCTGCCATAAAAGGGTTTTATAAACTTAAGGTATAGTATACACCATCACATCACATTATTAGCCAAACTTAAAGCCGTTGGCATGCAGAAGTGCTGGTGTGGTGTCTCTGATTTCTTACATCTGTATATCACCACCCACAAAAGAAACGTACATGTTAGGTGGAATAGTAACTTTGACTTGAATATGTTTTTGTTTGTTTGTTTTAATGTGGGTTTTTCCATTGTAAGAAAATCATGCTATTTTTAAGCATGTGTTCCAAAATCAAAACCAAATACTGATTCTACAAAACGTTATTGGGTGCGTACATATGAACTGTGATGACATCATGCTGCTTAATGCTACCCTCCTAGAAGCTGTGAAGGCCTGGGGGATACTTCCTTCATGTGATATCTCCTGGGCTAGTCCAGATCTAAGATTATGGTGAATATTTTTATTTTTTAATTGACATTATCAAACCTTCTTGTTATGTAGACTGCTCTCCTATGGAGAGATTCTGCAGATTGTTTTGATTAAATAAAAGGCATGCCTTTTCCTCCCTTCTTTCTTTTTTCCTTTCTTTTTATTTATGTTTTGCTATAGAATAATTAGAAGGTGTTATTAAATCAAACTAAAATTAAAAATATGAGATGTGAAAAAAATCTTTAGATTAGCTAGTCTGTTTATACTTAAAGGGTTTTGACTTATAAAAAGTAATCTTGTCTATTTAAAAATTCTCATCTAATATTGAAAAATTAATTTTGAAAAGTATTTTGTTCTTACAGAAAGGCAGAGAAGCAAGCGGCATGATAAAGCCATTCATCATAGTCAGCTTAAAATTGGCAAAGCTCATGCCAAGCATGGGCTCTGTGGAAGATTTCATGGTCAATTAGGTAAATACATGTATCAAATGAACCCAGCACGGAAGATCACAAGGCCAATTACTGATCATGTTTAATTTCACCCCTCTAAGTCCCAGAAGTAATTTTTCCTCTCCCAGTTTTAAAATATCCAAATAAAATGTATAATCAACATTTTTGAACACTATAGACAGCTTTACAATATTTTATAACGTAGCGTCAATTAGTTAATCAATATTGTTAGATTTAGTCTTCTGTATTACTGAGAGGTTTTCAAGAAACCCCAGTCAAGACTCTATAGGCTATTTTCCATGACAGCATGAGGGACATAAGTGTATAATTTTAAGTATGTATTTTTTTATTTGAAATACAAATTTGAGGCACATGGTTACTTGTTTGCATTTGTGCAGAATTCAATTTATATTATGGAAAACCTGCTGACTAGTGTTCCATTCAGGAGCATTCTGTCCTACTATTTTATGCATGTCTGTATTCAAACTAGAATAGTATTAAATGAACCTTTTATACTTTAAATATTCAAGATTTTATATTCAAAATTTCTTCTCTTACTGTCAAGCTAGTTTGCCTAAAGGCAAGGTAAGATCAAGTTAGACTCTCAAAGGTAGAATTAAATTTTATCATGGCATCCATCATAATATACAGTTTGCTTAACATGCAAATAAAGAGTGTATGGATTCAGAGAATAAAGGATTTTTAGGTAGTGTGTGAAATCCAAGGGACCACTTTTATAGAATAAATTCCTTTTAAATTTAAATTTCCATCATTTTAATGAAAACACAGGGTAAACAAATTATAATAGAAATGTTTTAAGTTACATTTTCAATTCAATTTTACTTCTACTGTATTATTTTTCATGGCAGCTCTTTATTTAAAAACTAATAAAAATAGGAGAGAAGAAATAAAATAAATATATACTAAAGTAATCATTACCTCAGACATTTTGGAAAGTTCCATCCAGTCGTTTTTATTGTAACTGCACATGATGCTAGCAATCACAATCTTTAAAAAGAAAAAGAAAAGAATATAAGTTTAAGTAGTTATGGTGTTGCATGCAAAGATATATTAATATTTAATAAATGCATAATGGTAAATTATATTATAAAATTGTCAAACTACCAAAAAATAAATCATTAGAAAACAGCAGGATATGAGAGTAAAACACTGGATGACATTTGGGGCTTTGGACTTACATTAGGAGACTTTCTCATTTACCATCTGTGAACATTTGGGCAAGTTACTTAACTTTTCTGATCCTCAGTATTCTCTTTTAAAAATGGTGATGGTAAAGACTTTGCCAACCTCTGAAAGTAGCAGTGTAAATACATGCATGTATGTGAAGGGATTGTCTAAATTATACAATGCCATTAAAATGTTGTTTATAATTACTGGTATAGTGAAAGGTTTTAAGGGATGGAAAAGAAAAAAAATTAGTGTCTCTTTTAAACATAACTCATCATAGTATACATAATAATACCTTAAATATTCATAGTGCATTATAGTTTTAAATTTTATTATATATTGATTATTTAACTATAGTATTATAGAAATCCTATAATAGAGACTGTATAGAGTAGTAATTACTAATGTCTGCTCCGAAATTAGGATGTCCAGGTTAGAACTCCGACTGTGTCACTTACATGTGGCCCTGGGCAAGGTATTTAGTTTCATGATTGGTAAAATTTGAATAATAGTGCCACTTACTTAGAAAAGTAATAAAAGAAATTGCTAAGACTTATATAGCTCTCACAGTGTGATTGGCACTGTTTCAAGGATTTTTACTTTATTAACTTATTCAATCATTCCCAATATTATTCTCCCCACTTTGCAGATGAAGACGCTGAGGCAATGAGATCTGACAGTCACATAGCTGATGAGGAACAGAGCCAGAACCCAGAGCCAGGCAGTGTGACTCACTGAGAGTCTGTGCTTTTAACCACTAGGTTTTGCTAGCCCAAAGCAAATACTGGATACATGTCAGTAATTATTTCCTATCATTACCATTTAAAGACTATGAGATTGAGGCTGGGTGCAGTGGCTCACACCTGTAATCCCAGCACTTTGGGAGGCCGAAGCAGGAAGACTGCTTGAGCCCACGAATTCATGACCAACCTGAGACATATAACAAGACCTTGTCGCTACGAAAAAAAAAAAAAAAAAAAGAAAGAAAAATCAGCTGGGTGTGGTGGCCCACGCCTGTAGTCGCGGCCTCTCAGGAAGCTGAGATGGGAGGATCACTTGAGTCCAGGTGCTCAAGGTTACCGGGAGCTATGATCATGTTATTGCTCTCCAGCCTGGGCAACAGAGAGAGATTCTATCGCTAAAAAAATAAAGACTAAGAGATTGAGACACAAAGAGTTTGTGCCAAGATTAAAGTTGCAGAGACTAGTGGTAAGAGTCCTCTAAAAGCCATTGTGCTCTCACCACACAGAGCTTTTTTAATGTTGAGAAAAAAACCAAAAACATGCTGTAAAAGTCAGATAAATGTTTTCATCAAGAGGATAGAAAAGTTGCCACCATATTGGAGAGAGTTCTAAAAAGCGGGGAGAGAAGCCTGTCTTTAAAGTTGTTTTTTTTTTCTTTCCAGATAGACTATAAAAACCATGAAAGCTGGGGCTAATGTGCATTACTCATCATTTATCCACAGTAACTAGCATGATATTTGGCACGTATCAAAGACTGAAAGAATAAGTGAATGAGGTCACCAGGGGTTTAGGAGCAAGGGGTTGCATTATCAGCTTACCCTTTTAAGAAGATTAAGTAGAAATGAAAATCATAAGATAGAGAAGGGAAAAATAAACAATTGAAAACTGCTGGTGAATTATATGAGTAAGAGTGAAGAGTGAATAGGACTGATGAAGGTATCTGTCTTGGTGATGAAAAAATAATCAGATATAAAAATACATAGGACTAATCAACTAGAGAAGCAATTAAACAGAAGGAAGCAAAAGATCTGAGAGTCTGAATTGAAGCCACTGAGAAATTTGCAGAACATTAGTCACATAAGGGTTGAACAACATTCAGAAATATGGAAGCCAGGAGAAACAGGAATTTTGAATGGACTCCTTAGAGAGAGGAACAAAGAGAAGAAAGTAAAAGCAGATGATAGAGGAGGAAAATTAAGCATGCCAAATTATTGTTCATTCAGTTTAGGACTCAACTTTTTTTAACTAGTGAAACTACAGCTTTTCAAAATTGGGAAGAAAAATGTACGACTGTTTGTTCCATGGCCTTTTCTCTAGGTGCTAAAAGAAGTGCAAACTCATACTCCAAGCTTCATTTGCAAGTAGATTAGCTGGGCATGGTAGTGCGTGCCTGTAATCCCAGCTACTCAGGAGGCTGAGGCAGGAGAATTGCCTGAACCCAGGAGGCGGAGGTTGCGGTGAGCCGAGATTGTGCCATTGCACTCCAG